>NW_007728642.1:268813-288157 GCF_000696425.1 Galeopterus variegatus | reverse complement strand
ACTTTTTTAAACTATCTATTTTCAGCTTTTGAATCAGTTTGCTAGCTGAAACAAAATTGGGGGGTAAATAACTTTCATTAGAACATATAGGGTAGGGCCGGCCCGTGGCTCACTCAGTAGAGTGTGGTGCTGATAACACCAAGGCCACGGGTTCGGATCCCATATAGGGATGGCCAGTTGGCTCACTTGGGAGAGTGTGATGCTGATGACACCAAGTCAAGGGTTAAGATCCCCTTACAAGTTATCTTTGAAAAAATAAATAAATACATTAAAAAATAAAAAATGTACTTTCCCTTTAACTGTCAAAGTTTACCCCTCCATACTAAAGGAGGGTGCAGGTCTTGCACAAATTGCTAGATCTAACAACTTAGAGGGCTATGTAGCCTACTTGGAGAGAGGGTAGGTGGCTAGTTTTGTTTTGCTTTTTGAAGAAAAATGTTTAATGATTTCTGGTCAGAAGACAGAAGAGACAGTAGAGGTAGAGAAGCAAGGAGGATTCATGCTATGTGCCTAACACTATAGGGTGCATTTTAACCATGGCGTAAATCCAAAAATGGCCATTATTTTTGTCCAAACATCACTCAGCTAAGGGAAATGGTATTCCTGGATTGCCAAACTCAGAACAAAGTAGAACAAAAGAAAACTATACTGTGTGGAGTATCCTCTTTCTGCTTTTCTAATCTAGAACAGACTGCTCCCATATTAAGAAAATTACTTCGGTTGCAAATAATATTTTAAAAAGAAGCAGACAGATATGCACTGGTTCTATTTGACATTATAATTTATTTCTAAAATTAGTTTTAGATTAATTTTCCTCTTAGAAGCAAAAGATTGCTAAAGAGACAGCCTGTCTTCATCTGGTATGTAGTAAACATTTGCCACTTAGTATTCAGGAACCAGTTGGATTTTTTAATCTTTGGCATTAGATGCTAATGTATCTTTTATGAATTATGGCAAGCTGACAGGGAGAGAGCAACTTGGGAGGGTGTGAGAGGTAGACTGGAGATTGATAACCATCATCTGCGTGCCCTGAAGGAAAACTTTCAACAACCTTCCAATTGTTGCCATGCTGCCCCTCTCACTCCGCCTTTGCCCCTGCTCTCCAAACTCAGCTTTGAGGAGTTTGTTCATTCAATCATTCATTCAATACACATTGAGAACTTACTTGTGGCTGATACTACTCTCCATGTTAGGAATATAATGGTGGCCCATAAGGATATGGTGTCTGTCCATGATTATTTACAGCCCAAAGGTGCTCAAAGAGGAATAGCAGAGAATTAATCATCTCCTGGTGTGATAAGTACAGGGTAAATTCAAGTTCTATAGCAAAGGCTTCTGATGCAAACAAAGAAGATCAAAATGAGCTTTCAAACAAAGAAGATCAAAATGAGCTTTCTGGAGTAAGTGATCTCCTGACTGAGAAACAAAAGATGAAAAGAGTTAGACAAATGAAGAAGAGATAGAAAAGCAATTTAGAAAGAGTGAACAGCATGTGCAAAGGATTAAAGGTAGATATGTTCAAGGAACTTAAGTTCAGTTTGGGGCTAGCTGGTTAGCTCAGGTGTTATAACACCAAGGTCAAGGGTTTGGATCCCCATACCTTCCAGCTGCCAAAAATTCAATAATGATAGGCAAGTTCTGCATATTAGTCAGGATGTTTAGGTTACATCAAGTAACAAGTAAACAGCAAAATATCTGTGATTTGACACAGTAACAATTCATCTCTCACTTGAGGTACGTATCCAGTGTAAGTTGGAGGCACAGTTGTGGTGGTGGAGTCTCTGATGGACACCCAGGGATCCAGAGTGATGAAGACTCACCATCGTACAGCTGCAACACCAGGAACAGCTGGCTTACTTGGTTACCACAGTAGGGGAAGAGACATCTGAATGTCTTATATGCTTCAGCCTAGAAGTGACACACATAACTTATACCCACAGCCTTTTGGCTAGCACTAGTCATGTGCTTTCCATCCCCACCCCAACAAATGCAAGGACCTAGGAAATATGGGAGAACAGATGGAATGTTTAATGTGTACTGCTGTCTCTGGTGTAGGCATGATATTGATGGCTTTGAAAGCCATATTTGAGGAGTTTGTGCTTTATTCTAAGGACAATGAGAAGCCACTGAAAGATTTTAAGCAAGATAAGTAAGGACCAGATTTTTATCTCTTTATAGTACTGCAGGGTTTTCTGCCCAATTCCCCCTTCTTGCATTCCACTCACCTCTAATTGGATAGAAGTCTTTCACAATACTAGCTGTGAAAGTATTGCTATTAAAGAAAGAGAGATGGTCAAAATCAACAGAACAATTGATTACCACTCCCACCTCTCAATTAAAAGCATGTGCTTCTTTGAGTGCCTCAAAGAGTAAATGCCCCAATAAAAATTAAGCTCCTAGTTGTGATGTACCAGCCTTGGGAAGATGGATCAGTCAGGCACAGTCAGGCACAGACAGGTTTTAGAAAACAGGACTAAGAACAGGGGTACCATGAGTCCTGAGCTCTGAACAAGAGAATTGCCAATATCAGCACATCCTTCCATTGCCTCTAGACATGAGCCTTGGGAGACATCCAATGCCATCAGATGACAGTTAAAGAAAGGCCTTAGCATCCAGAGTAAGTCAACCCCCTCAAGAGTGACTTGCACATGGGAGGAAAAATAAGGAGGGTGGATGCACAGTTGATGTCATTTTTTATCTATATTGCCAATAAAATTTTCTCAGTTGCTGATATTAAGAGACATTTGTATGATATGTGTGTGCAACAGGTCCTCTTTAGTTCCTCTTGCCCTGGTGGTCAATAACTCAGTGATTATCAGAAGCACCTCATGAGGGACGGCCTGTGGCTCACTCGGGAGAGTGCGGTGCTGATAACACCAAGGCCACGGGTTCGGATCCCATATAGGGATGGCCGTCTTGCTCACTGGGTGAGTGTGGTGCTGACAACACCAAGTCAAGGGTTAAGATCCCCTTACCAGTCATCTTTAAAAAAAAAAAAAAGCACCTCATGAGCCTTTAAAAAACACAAAGTCCTAGTCACTGCATTCAACTTACTGAATCAAACTCTCTGGAGTAGAACCCACTGAAGTTGTTTTCTGGTTTTTGTTTTCCAAAATTTGCCAGGCTTGGAAAATGTTGCTCTAGTCAATGTAGGAGCAATCCTTCATAAAATTATTTTCTAGCTAAGAATCTACTATGGCTTTTAGTCATTTGTTTTTTTTTTTGTTGTTGTTGTTGTTGTTGTTGTTGTTGTTTTTATTTTGTCAATATACAATGTAGTTAGTTATTGTGTCCCATCACCAAAACCTCCCTCCCTCCTCCCTCTCCCCCCTCCCACCCAGATGTGTCCCCTCCATTTTCTCGTTGTAAGAGCTTCAAAAAAAAAAAAAAAAAAGTTGAGGTTGTTAAATCTTCCTCTCCCCCCCAGTCATTTGCAGTTTTTTATTATTATTTGAATATGTCTGTCTCAAGTCATCTCTCTCAGAAAAAGTTTTCAAAGAACCAGAAAACTTGTCTTCCTACTGTTGAATTTCTGCACCACATTGCACATTGGTAGGCACTTGGCAGACATCTCAGAAATACAAAACAGAAAGCAATAAAATCAATCCGAATTGAGAAACATATCACAGGAAAGGAAACAGCACTTTTCCCTAGGGCACAGACCTATTTTTATGTTCAAGCTGCTCTCTTTTGGTAGACAGCATCACAAGCATCACCAAGTTAAATCTGCTGTTTGACAGGTAGAGTCTCATGTAATTGACTTAATAAGACTTACTTTCTAAACACATTTTTCTCAGCCCTCATAGAAAAATTATGGAAAGAGCAGTTTTATTTGTCATATTGCATGTTGGCCAACAGGGTAAAATTATCAATTACATTGTATAAAGATAATTTTTTAAATAAATAAATAAATATATAAAATTATGTTAGTTACCAAAGAAAATGAAAAATAGCTGTTTTCTCTTTTTTCCCCCTAAATATTTATGACCATTGTTCTCATTCTAGATATCATGAGTTGTATTTGGCTTTTACATGTATGGTTTTTGTTTTGCATTTTACACAGGTTTGAATATTTCAGAAACACAGAAACCCTATTTAGAATTTGATCTCACTTTGCAGAAAAGTACAGGAAATTCTTTTTCAGCTGAGAGCCAAGCAAGTAGCTATTAAAAATGATGGTTGTAAAACCTGCATAACATTTAAAACTACCTAATATAAAGGTTGTTGTTTGTTTGGTTGGTTGGTTGGTTTGGGTTTTTTGTTTTGTTTTTCCTAATGGCAAAGGTGATACAATATATGCTCAATGATGAAGATCTTAGAAAACATCGGAAGCATAAAGGATGAAGCTGAAATCAGCTTCTGGGTCCACTACGGCATATTGATTGATAACCCCCTTCCAATTCCTTGTAGCTGCCGTCCTGAATTTTGAAGAATGTAGAGCTGAAGACTAGAAGGTTCATTGAGCTCAATTTCCACATACATCCTAGCTTTCACCAAGCAGATGTACCCACACAGATTTGGAAAATGGAAAAGAGGTCTTGTCTACACTTCTGGTTTTTGCTGTCAAACACAGTCCTGCTGGTGTTAGTTTGTCTGCAGCAGTGGTAATAGAGATAACAGGGTCTGTTCCTTAGTTTAGTGACTTCACATTTTGCTCATGTAGATCTCAGCTGGTCCTGAGCCAGCAATCACAGCAGCAGTTTCCAGATCATGGCAGAAGCAGCCAACTTGGCAAGTCTGAGAGTTATCTCAGAAAGCTCAGTCAAGAGCCCACTTTTCTAGCCCTTCCATTGATTTTGTCAGCATATAATTCTCATATTAAATTCCTTTTGAGAATTGCTTTTGTTACCTGCAACCGAACCCAAATTGTTTCAACAATTATTTCATAAACCAGAGGCCATCACTGTTAACTTTTCATTGTCTCTCTTAATAGTTACATATGTGTAAATGTGAGTACATGTAGGCTTTTAAAATGAAATTATATAGAACATACTGTTTGTTATAGACTGAATGTTTGTGAAACATATGTTGAAATCCTAACTCACAATGTATAGTATTAGGAGGTGGTACCTTTAGAAGGACATTAGGCCCAGAGGGTAGAGCACTCATAAGTGAGATTAGTGCCCTTTTAAGAAAAGATATTAGGGCTGGCCCGGTGGCGCATTGCTACAGTGCGCCGCTTGGGAGCGCGGCGGCGCTCCCGTCGAGGGTTCGGATCCCACATACAGACCGGCCGCTCACTGGCTGAGCGAGGTGCGGGCGCAACACCGAGGGTTGCGATCCCGTCGCCGGTCCCGGTCCAGTACGGGCGCAACACTGAGGGTTGCGATCCGTTGCCGGTAATGAAAAAAGACAAAAAGGAAAAAAAAAAGAAAAGATATGAGAGATGATTTTTCTCCCAGCCATGTGAGAAATACAAGAAGATGGCCATCTGCAAACCAGGAAGTGGGCCCCTACTAGACACCAAGTTTGCCAGCTTCCTGATCTGGGATTGTTCAGACTCCATAACTATGAGGAATAAATGTTTGTTCCTTAAACCACCCAGTCAGTGGTATTTTGTTATAACAGCCCAAACTAAGACGTTGTTTGTAGCCTGACTCTTCCCTTAGCTGTAGCCCATCAATATTTTTCCTAATAAATATACACATATCTACAATGTAATTTTAATAACTAAATGTTATTCGATTGTGTTACTACCACAGTTTGCCTAACAAATCTCCTAATTTGGGACCATGTTTTTGCCCAATTCTCATTATTATAATACACTGATGAATATTCCTGATTCGTCAGGAATATGACAGCATCTATGATTTCTTTCAAAATGTTTTTAGGTATGGTGATACTGGCCCCAAGGGTTTGAGCATTTTAAGTCTTCAGCTACGTATTGTCGTTGTTCCCAATTAACAAGTTTAAGGGCTGGCCAGTTAGCTCAGTTGGTTATAACACCAAGATCAAGGGTTCTTATCTCCATACTGGCCAGCCACCAAAAAAAAAAAAAAGAAAGAAAGAAAAAGAAAAAATAAAAGAAATTAACAAGTTTTACTCACAGAAGCAGAGCACATAACAAATTTTCTCACCTGGAAAAGATAAGGCTAAATAATTATATATACAGGAGTGTTGCAATCATTCAAACATAAACTGCATATAGGACTTGCAATCAAGATGGTGGAATAGATGATATCCAGAGCCACCCTCTCCCACAGTCAAACAATTCACAACTATTAAAAAACAACGACTGCCAAGCTGGGGCTGCTAGAGCTCAGGGGAAGAGGAGGAGAGACTACAGATTTCATGACAGTGGGAGAAGCCACAATGAGGGAAAGAAAGGACTGATCCAAGCATTTCAAGCCCCGGCCACTTCAAGACTGGCCCTACTGAGCACACAGAGCAAGAGCTGGCAAAAACCACTGCTGTGCCCTTCATGTGAAGTTGCTTGGAGATGGCAGGGGAAAAGAGGGCCTTGGTGGCCCACAGGCCAGCTAGACCACTAATAGAGTTCCTGTGGACCCACATACGAGTGAGGGGCCACAGACAACTGAAAAAAGGAACCATGCAGAGGCCAGTGAGTCATCTCAAGGGACTGGCACATGACCCATCCCATGGGAAGCATATGGAGTGCGGGTGGTGGGGGAAACGAGCCCACCAGAGGAACACTGGGGCACAGCATGGACAGCTGATCTGCCTCCAATCAACACAGGCCCACTCAGTGTAGACTGGTCAGGAATATAGAACTGCAGGGGGTGCTGTTTGCTGAGAAGACTCAGGCTGAGACCAGAGTTTCCACACAACCCAGAGTTTTCTCACAAGACCCAGAAGTGATTGCAAGGTGAAGAATTAAAACCTGAGCTGCACAAAAAGCCTTCCCCAGGGAATCATCAGCAAAGCAGCAATTTTGCTCAACCATAGTGCTCAAGTGCTGGTCCCCACAGGAAGTTCCCCATTTTAGAAAAAAACGAAGGACAATAAATTAGTTCCAGTGCAGAGTTTAAGTGGTGGGAATAGCGAATAATCCAACACAGAACTGAAAGAGAAAAAAATTAAAAAAACACATATCAGAGACAAAGTTCTGATATTAACCCCAGGAAAGGTCTAACACCACCAAAGAACACCTATAAAACCTAGAAGGACTGGAAGCCCCCTGGACTCCCAAGCCAGGGTGGGGAGAGGGTGGAGGGCCTCAGCTTGCCCCCTCACATGTGCACATCCAGCCCAGCAATGACCACCAAGCTACCACAGGAAGCACCCCAGGCTCCTGAGCTAGGGCAATGTGGGGCAGAGGGCCTCGGTCATGCCCCCCAGTGTCTGCATCCAACCCAGTGATGATTGTGGAGGATACCAACATTAATAAAGCAAATGTAGTTTTAGCAAGGCCAGAGCCCTTTAGTTTAAGGAATCACCTAACTTTTTAGAATTGCACATCGTAATGCTTAGCTTGGGAAAAGCAGAAAACTTTCCCAGGACTAAGGTCTCTGTTGCAGATTTTTAAAAAATTGTAACACAGCACAAATGCTTGCTAAGGACAGTTGTCCTTGGTGCAGCTAAACCTAATGACAGGAAAGTATGTGAGCTAAAGGCTTCAAGGTTGATGGTTGGTGGATGTTCCTCATCTTGTCCTCAGCTGTTTCTTTGAGTTTCTTAGGGAACTCAGTGTTGCCACGATGATTATCTCATTGTTCCTTTTGTAACACTTAAGACCTGTGTTCCTTTTCTGTAACTTTCTTGCCTGGAGAATAAAAACAGAGAGAAAACCTGATTCGGGGTTACTCCTAGGAATTCTTCTCACTTGAAGAAATTGTTCCTGGGATTAACCCCTTCTGGGCTTCTCACTGCTCTGGAAAAATGGGCTTTGAGTAATCCTTTGCATCTCCGTCACCCTGGGAGAGGTGACAGTGATCAAGGTGCCAACAGAAGCATTCCAGGCTCCTGGGGTAGGGGGAGCTGAGAGCCTCAGCCACACACCTCCCCTCTCACTTGAAGAAATTGTTCCTGGGATTAACCCCTTCTGGGCTTCTCACTGCTCTGGAGAAATGGGCTTTGAGTAATCCTTTGCATCTCCGTCACCCTGGGAGAGGTGACAGTGATCAAGGTGGAACAGAAGCATTCCAGGCTCCTGGGGTAGGGGGAGCTGAGAGCCTCAGCCACACACCTCCCCCCGAAGTCCATGTCCAGCCCAGCCACATCCAAGCCACCGCCAGAAGCCCGCTGGGCTCCCCTGCCAGAATGAGAGGGGTGCCACAGGCCTCAACCCCTCACTTTCCTCCTCCTGTCACCCTATTTTATCCCCCTTCCTCTCTTCCCCAACTGCTCTGCAACACCTTAGAATGTAAAAAAAATAATAATAAATAAATATTTTTTTTTAATTTTTAAAAATTTTTTAAAAACTGCCTCTGAATCAATACACAAAATAAAAAAATAAACATAACCACATATAGGGAAACAAACAGGAAAAAAGTATTCAAAAAGGTAACTGATCTGTTGATGTCGAAGATTTATAAATGAATTAACTTTTTTCTCTACTTTCTAGTGTTTCTATAATATTACTATAGTAATTTATTTAAATAAATAGATTATAATTTAAAATGCATATAATAATTATGATAAAGCAAGTAAGTTAGCCTTCTTTAAATATGTGTCCTTTAGTAGCTAAGGCAGATTGAAATATGCCATGTTATTCTATTAGAGGGTAAAAAATCTGAAAATTATTTGCAACTCAAGAGAACAGTTCGTAATGAAAAATAAAAACGATGGAGGACAGTTTAAACTCATCTTTAATCTGGGTGTCAGTGTCTCAGGAAAAGAGCTCAAATCAGAGCACCCACAGTCAGCAGTTGGCCATAAATATACTATCATCTGCTGGCCGATGAAATTCTTTTTCTCTGCTCAAAATTTAAGCACCACCCTTAAATTTCATCATTAGATATTTGACCTTGATACTGAAAGAAGACGGTAGTACCAAACTTTGCCTTCTTCCCTAGACCCCAACCTTCTTGGAAATAATTTATTCTGAAAAGTAATGTCAAACATACCAGCACTTCCATCATAAAAATCACCCATTAGATAGCCTTTTCAATACAACTTGTTGATGCCATTTCAAGTTGTTTCTAAAAAACAAAGGTAACCATGAATATCACAACTTACCTCATCACCACAGGTTTGTAAACTATCCCACTGATTTGGAAAAACTTTAAGCTGTGTGAACATATGGCCATGATAACTACAATTATAGTAAGAAATCATAATGAAATGCAGTTGACTGGTTGATATTGCCAGTTCATTTTGTCCAAATGTAGACACAGCAAATGATGGAGCTCAGACATTACCCCCGGAGTTTGGCATTATACCTGAAAGCATATTGTCCTCTAAGAAAACAGAAATGTCTCTCTCTGTCACTAGTTGAATGTCAACAAAAAGTCACCAAGAAATAATATTGCTTCTTTAATTCCAAAGAAGATGTTCCTTCCTGACTATGTGACAGCTCTTAGTTAAATATTATGTCATATTTTCAGACTCATTCTGGACCTACCAGCACACATATTAAATCATCTGCTAACTTAAAACTAATGGCAGTCCCCCAAATGCCATTCTTTTTCAATCGTTAAGGTTTCTCTTCAT
Organism: Galeopterus variegatus; assembly: GCF_000696425.1. Lineage (NCBI taxonomy): Eukaryota > Metazoa > Chordata > Mammalia > Dermoptera > Cynocephalidae > Galeopterus > Galeopterus variegatus. Next base: position 278,545 of record NW_007728642.1, on the reverse strand, counting down.
TTTTTAAGAAAAGGAAAGCATAAAATGAGACCTTTGAATATTGTATTTCCTCTGCAAAATATGTTAAATTTGGTAGGTAAGCATTTTAAAATGTGGAGAATGCCATCCACATTGAGGATAGTTTCATATTTCTATATAGATGTGAATAAACTACCTCTCCACCATAAATACTTACTAGTAATAATATTTATTCTATCAGTAAAACCCTAATTAACCAAACCTATTTGTGTGTAAACATAGTGTATTGGATATGTCTTTATGCACACTTTCTGACTCTCTTCGCCTCCATCTCCCTTTCATTCCAGCCACAGGTGAAACAACCAGTTTGCCCATGTCCAGCCATTTCAGCGTAGGTGTATGTTGGCAGCACATGGCCTCAGACCAGTCCCATGAGCTTCTCGCCTTCTGCCCAAGTGTTCACTGTTGACCCCACTACGAGGGATGACACAGAAGCACACTTTGCTCTTATGCATGTGCCACCCAGGAAGGCAAGGCCAATTACTTAACCAATGAGAGGTAAAGCTTTCTCCATATCTCGGACAGTTCTAAGATACATTTTATATGGCTGAGTAATTGAGCAGCTAGTTGCATGTAAAAATATACACGATAACACATTCTTATATTGCGTCTCTCTCTTTTCCTGTTTTGCTCCTTTGATTCCTCATCTTTGCTCCCTGGAATCATACTCCTCAGTAAAGTCTGTGAAAACAAGGCTTTGTTTCAAGCTCTACTTCCTGGGGAGGCCAAGCTAAGATATAACTGCATAGCATACAGTTATATGTTATAATAAGAATTGCAGTAGTCACATATTGTTAGGTTACAACAGTTTGAGAGTGGGTAAAAATCAACATCATTACCGTTAGCTTAAAAAAACGAAAGAGACTATCTAGGTCAATGATCATCATGAGATCATGTAAGACCCACATTCTTTTTCTTATTCTGATGTTCTGAAAATAAGAAGAAATTTGGGCACATGCACAGCAGGAAGACAATGTGAAGACACAGGAAGAAGATGGCCATCTACAAGCCAAGGAGAGAGGACTCAGAAGAAGGCAATCCTGCCGACACCTTGATCTAAAACTTCTAGCCTTCAGAACTGTGAAAAAGTAAATTTCTGTTGTTAGCCCACCCTGTCTGGTACTTTGTTATGGCAGCCTAGGGAACTAATACACGTCCTATAGCTAGAGATAATAATATAAATAATGGTCAAAGGATAATTTCCTTGGAGTATCATTTGGAAAAACAAGACAGAGGTATTGTCAGTCGAGTCTGGTTCTAATAGAAAAAAAAAGGCCATCAGATAATTGAGAAGCATAAGGCAATGAGCTCAAAGCAGAACAGATGTTCTTATCCTTGGTACAAAACATATATTCACTCAAAAGTCATCTTCAGATGCATATATTTAAGCACAATGCACAGGAAATAGAAACATCTACTTAGTCTACAAAGATGAAATACAAATAGGATGAGGAAAGGAAAAAAGGAGCAGGAAGGAAAGAACTAACCCGTGTAAGTATTAACTCATTTAATTCTTACAACCACCCCTATGAGTAAATAATTTTAAAATTATAGTCCTCACTTTGCAAAGGGGGAAACTGAATCACAAAGAGGTTAAGTAAATTTCCCAGGGTCACACATTAAGTGGAAGAGCTAGGATAAGTAATATCAATAAAAATGAATCATAAAAAAATTTTAAAACCTTCTGTTTTTTAGTACTGCTCTTACATTTTGTTACTAATAGAAAATAACCTTACCCTACATTTTCAGATAGAGAGGAAAAGATATTGGGTATGATCCATTTCTTTTCTTTTTTTAATTAAGAAAAATATCGAATGATTCTGGCTCTATACTGTGAAAATTTAGCATTTTTCATTGTACTCTAAAGGGGGTTAAAACTAACAGAAGAACAATTTAAACTCGCAAGCTTGATGGTGCAAGTGTAGATAACTAATGAAAATATCCAGTGTAATTGTTAAAAGCACTCTGAGAAGCCATTAAGAATCTTACGAAGTATCCCTAGCAATAACATGTCCCCGCATATATTAAAGATAGTAGTATGTGTTAGGAAAAAAGTTGGAAACTTTTCCCTGGAGTTAGGTTACTGTGATGTTAGCATACAAAAACTAGATTGAAACATTCATTTCCACATAAGGAAAAATGTTTCCCAGACATTTTTTTTAAGATAATTTATTATACGTATATGTGGGGTACAAAGCTGACTTTCAGTAGTTGTGTTATATCATATAATATGGGATGATCAGATCAGGATAGTTAGCTTATTCATCATTACAACAAATAATCATTCTTTGTGTCCATTAACCAATTTCTCATTAACCCACTCCCTCTCCTCCTCGCCTCCCCTTTTCCACCTCTAGTAACCACAGTTCTTTTCTCTCCTTCTAAAACTTCTACTTATTGTGATGGTCGTTTCTCTCTCTCTCTCATTTATTTGTTTGTTTAATGGATTTAGCTACTGCTTATGAATGAGGACATGTGGTGTTTCTCTTTCTGCACCTGGGTTGTTTCACTTAACATAATTTCTTCCAGGCTCATCCATGTTGTTGTGGATAGCAGAATTTCATTTCCTTTTTTATGGCTGAGTAGTATTCCACTGTGTATACAAACCACATTTTCCTTATCTAGTTATCCATCCATGGACATTTAGGTTGGTTCCATAGGCTGGCTATTGTAAACAGAGGTACAATAAACATGGGAGTGCAGGTATCCCTTTGACATGATGATTTCCATTCTTCTGGATATATATCCAGGAGTGGGATTGCTGGGTCATATGGCAAAGAACTAGAAAAGCAAGAACAATCCAATCCCAAAGTTAGTAGACAGAAAGAAATCATTAAAATCAGAGCAGACCTAAATGAAATAGAGACCAGAAATAGAATACAAAAGATCAATGAAACAAAAAGTTGATTTTTTGAGAAGATAAACAAAATAGTCAAACCATAAGCCAGTCTAACTTAAAAAAGAAGAGAGAAGACTCAAATAATAAAAAATCAGAAATAAAAAAGGAGACATCATAATGATATCAGAGAAATACAAAGAATCATTGGGGATTACTATGAACAAGCCAATAAATTTGAAAACCTGGAGGAAATGGATAAATTTCTGGACACATACAAACTACCACGACTGAACCAAGAAGACATAGAAAAACTGAACAGACCAATAACAAGCAACAAGATTGAAGCAGTAATCAGAAATCTTCCAACAAAGAAAACATAGAAAAACTGAACAGACCAATAACAAGCAACAAGATTGAAGCAGTAATCAGAAATCTTCCAACAAAGAAAAGCCCAGGATTAGATGGCTTCACTGCTGAATTCTACCAAGCCTTTATAGAGGAATTCATACCAATTTTTTCCAAACTACTCCAAAAAATTGAAACAGAAGCTATTCTCCCAAACTCATTCTATGAAGCCAACATCACCCTTACAGCAAAATCAGACAAAGATACAACAAAAAAGGAAACTACAGGCCAATATCCTTGATGAACTTAGACACAAAAATCCTCAACAAAATACTAGCAATCAGAATACAACAACACATTAAAAATTTATACACCATGACCAAGTGTGATTCATCCAGGGATGCAATGATGGTTCAACATATGCAAATCAATAAATGTGATATACCAAATCAACAAAATCAAGGACAAAACCATATGATCATTTCAATAGATGCACAAAAGCATTTGACAACATTCAACATCCCTTCATGATAAAGACTCAACAAATTAGGTATAGAAGGAAGGTATTTCAACACAATAAAAGCCATAAATGACAAACCCACTGCCAATATCATCCTGAACAAGACAAGGATGCCTACTCTCACCACTCTTATTTAACATAGTACTGTGAAGTACTTGTCAGAGCAATTAGACAAGAGAAAGAAATAAGGGCATCCAAATAGGAAAAGATGAAGTCAAATTGCCTCTGTTTGTAGATGATATGATTCTGTATAGAAAACCGAAGGGACTCTACCAAAAAATTCTTAGAGCTGATAAATGAATTCAGTAAGGTTGCAAGATACAAAATCAATATAAAAAATCAGTAGCATTTTTATACTCCAACAACAAACTAAAAGAAAAGGAAATCAAGAAAGCAAGCCTATTTAGAATAGTCACCAAAAAAATAAAATGCCTAGGAATAAACCTAATCAAGGAGGTGAAAGACCTCTACAATGAAAACTATAAATTGCTACTAAAAGAAATTAGAGAGGACAGCATCAAAGAAGGAAAGACATTCCTTGTTCATGGATTGGAAGAATCGACATAGAGAAAACGTCCATACCCAAAAGCCATCTGCAGATTCAATGTGATCCTGATCAAAATACTAATGACATTTTTCACAGAAATAGAAAAACAATCCTAACATTCGTATGGAACAACAAAAGACCCTGAATAGCCGAAGCAATCCTGAGCAAAAAGGTAAAGCCAGAGGCTTTAGTTAGTTTAAAGTTAGTTTGACTTCAAAATATAATAGAAACCTATAATAACCAAAACAGCATGGTACTGACATAAAAACAGACAAGCAGACCAGTGAAACAGAAGAGAGAAACCAGAAATCAACCCATGTATTTACAGCCAGCTGATCTTAGACAAGGGCACCAAGAGCAGACAATGGGGAAAGGAGAGCCTCTGCGATAACTGGTGCTGGGAAAACTGGATATCCATATGTAGAAGAACGAAACTTGATCTATGTCTCTCCCTATATACCAAAATCAATTCAAAATGATTAAAGACTTACATATAAGACCTGAACCTTTAAAACTCCTGGAAGAAAACATAGGGAAACATTCCAAGATGTGGGAATTGGAAAACACTTTATAAATAAGACCCCATTTCTTATCTTACTGTGTTTCTGTGTGTTCATTTTTAAACAAGCAATGTAGCATACACCCATTTTAGAACATACCAGCCTTATCTGAGCAAAACAAACACATTTTCTTCTTCTGCCTCTACCCTTGACCCCACTGCAAAGTCTAACACAATATGATAATAGAGTGGGGGGAAAAGGAATTGGAAAATTTGAATGAACTTTGTGGTTTAACTTAATGAAAGCATGGCTTATGTTTTGAACAATGACTCTTTGTGGTTCCCCCAAATCTGTTTTGTATACAAAACTCTTAATTGCCACTGTGTGATGTGAAACTGCTACATGGTTGCATTTCAACAGCAAGTTGGTAAACCAGTGAGTAAAGCAAACAACAATTCTTTGTAAATCTACATTTACTAATGGAAAAAATCATATCGGTACTATTTCAATACTGGAATACTCAGAGTTGGTACGTACGGAAGTAAATTGCCAAAGACCATAAAATGCAGTCATTTAAAAATTATTTTTCATATTAAAAAAATAATTTGGTCAGTGTTCTTATTAAGTGCATTAATAAGTCATGTTTCAAAGTTTATTTCCTTTTTCCCATTCCTTCCCCACCCCCCACCAAAAAAAAAAAAGTGAGAGAAAATTTTCTAGGTTTAAACTAACCTAGCTAAAGGAAAAACACCTTTTATGAATGCTAAGTAAAAAGAGTGTGGGAAAATAAAGGAAAAAAACCCTAAGGATCTCAGAAACTGTATAAAGATAAAGAACAATTCTACAGCTGAGGGATTTGGGCCACTTCTTTGTGCAATAAGCCTGTTAGACTTTGCTTACATATTACTTATTGAGCTCCTGAGTGTATTTGCTGCGGGTGAGTTCATTTAAAAAGGAAGCAGAAATGTCGAAAAAGGAAAAAAAAATGGACTTACAATATTTGAAAAGAGGAAGAAAAAGATTCCATAAATTTCGGTTAACTATTATCTTCTTTTTTTATTTTTTTAATTTTTTTAAATGGACACTTATTGATTGTACATATTTGTGAGTTACAGAGTTATATTTTAATAATCAAACCAGGGTAATTAGCATATCATCATTACCAAAATGTATTATTTCTTTGTGTTATCTTCTGAAGATACATGATCTATTGCAAAATTCACCATGTCAATGTCAGTTATATTTTATATTAACAAGGAGCAGATTATTACACACTAACTGAATTTGTTTTATTAAAAATTGGAACTGAGTTAGTTCAGATAATATCATTAACTTTCTAATTTTCAATTTGAGTTGGAAAATATGTACTACTTTTACTTTCTCTTTGGAGTAGAGGTAATCTAAAATAAATAGATAGCTTCTGCTAAATACACACATAAAATTACTAAATCTTATCAGATTTCAAATAATGCTAATAAAAAACATTCATGAACAAGTGAGATGCATTTAAGATCATTTTAAATCTTGTTTTAAAATACAGCAATACAGACAAATTTACTGTTAATTTGTAATGTATAAGTTACTTTAGTGGTCAATCTTATTTGGTTTTGAGAAAACCATATTTTCAAGTTATCTTAGTTGGTGTAGGCTTAAAGATACACAAGGAAGTAAGAACCAAGAGTATCTAAGCAAATACTCAGCCAGGAGCTGGAACTGTCTCTCATTCAGGACACACAGCATCCCTGAAGGACTGACAGCAGCTCCTACACCCAACAGCAAAAACTGCAAAGGTCTGCTCAGTAATAAATTTCTGTTGCTTCCTATGACAAGGACTCCCAACTAGTGAGTGGGTTGATCTCCATCTCTGCTTCTACCGCTTCTATATGTGTCAACACAATCTCCCCTTGCCTGCTCTACACCTCAGGGTCTCTGTTAGTTTTTACTGCCTTTTGACTTCTAAAGCTAGGATGTGTCTCTTGGTTTCTGCTCTTTCTTTTAAATTTCCCTCCAAAGGGGGGGAAAGGAGAAATTGGTAAAGGGACAGGAACATCAACTACATTGTATATTGATAACTTAAAATAAAAAATAAATTTTTAAAAATAAATAAATAAATAAATTTCCCTCCCAAAAATCCTAGGAGAAATCTGCTTTGTGAATTAGCCACCACCCAATATTGACCATCCTTGCTGGGCAGAGTTTTAGTTGCAGGCCATTCCATGCGCTGATGGCCAGGGCATTAGCTAATTGTCTTTGGTTCAAGAGTTAATCACTTGAATCAAGTCAATTGACCAAAAGCAAGAGTCATGTGATATAAAGCATGCTGGCCCTAAAAGCAGAGAAACAATTCAGCTGTTTTTCATAGAATAAGGCTATGGACATGAAAGGACCATGGGCATGCTGGACACACAGGGCAACATGGTCTTCTCTCCAGTGTATGCTTCTCTTAAGAAATCAATAATATTAAAGTTTATTTAAAAAATTATAAAACAATAATACTGGTTTCATCCTCCAACACAAAAGTTGTAGGTAATTACAAAATTATTTCCAGGATTTTCTTGCTGTCAACCTAGATTTAATTCCCAATTAATGTATTTCTACATAACTCTGATGTAGATTTCATATTTATTCCTAGCATCTTGAAGAGTTCCTGGCATACAAAAGGTACTCAATAGATATTAGTTGAATCAAGTCCATGAAACAAATAAATAAAGACAGAAACATTTGGGTTGATTTTACTAAGGAAGGCCTCAGCTTCAAGCCTAGAAAATTAGAAAATCTGTTTGGCAGGAACAGGAGTCCTGGGCATCAGTTCTATTGGGCAGGTGCGTAGTTAACTGAGAGGCAAGAATATTTCCCTATAAGCTGTAAACTTGTTCAAGATTCCAGAAATGTAGCAGGGACAGAGAGGGCCTACAGCAGAGGCCCTACCAAAAGATGAATGAAGTGAAAATCCAGAACCTGCAATGAGGAGGCTACCTTGCTAGAAACAATAGACATCCTCCTAGCTTAACGTGAAATGAAATACAGTCAATTGCTCCATATGAACATATTCATGACTAGTTCTTAAAAATGTAGCTTTTGTAAATGTTATAATGCAAATGCGTACATATTTCCAGTAACCTTTCAGGGAATGATATTGTGTCTTGGGGCATTTCATATGGAGATTCCATTAAATTGGCATCTTTGGTCATCCAACCCCACCCTCCCAAAATAAATATTATATAAAATAAAATACAAACTCAATATTAACAAATATTTGATAAACCCATTATTAAAAATGCACAGAGAACATGTAAATAAGTAAATATTATTGGGCATTTTTACCAACTTGTCATAAGTAAATTAAATAAATTGTTTTGTATCAATGTTTTGATCCTACACAGGGATAAGCTCAGAGTTGTTTGTCCTCTTCAGCTGTTAAGACTTAGTTACAAAACTAAAGTAAAGCTTAATTCAAAAAGTGAATTAACCATGGTAAGTAATGCATTTAAAAATAATAAAGTAATAACCATCATAAAATGTCCATGAATCAAAGTAAAGGTGAGAAGGGCAGAAAATTTTGACCAGGTGATATAAAAGCTGGTTATTTTGGAAGAATGCAACTTGTAAATGGCAAAATTCAAACTAATCTATTTGTGAGCTGCCTAGATATAGGTAGGAAGGAGCAGTAGGAATGAAGACCAAGATCCATCATAATTGGCCATGGACAATGGAATTGAAAATTATCTGTTTCATTTTTGGCCTAAGACCTGGTTAGTTCTAGAAGAATGTCTGTTAAAATGTATACTCCTGGAGCTTGAAGTAATGGCAATACTTAGGACATGAGGCAGATTTAGGGTTTTATATGGGTCAAGTTTCTATAAGAAACAGGTGACACACTCAAAGGTTTAATTGAAGAGAGTTTAACGAAGGTGGTACCTACAGACAAGTGAGGAGGGGTTAAGGCAACCACAAGGAACAGTAAAGCTCCCCGTGACTAACAACTGTAAGAAGCCATTACTGCTCCTAAGCATGAAGGAGTAAGCGGCAAGTAGAACTCATGCTGGTCGCTGTACAGGAGTTCCTGCTATAACTTCTGTAATAGTCCATTTCTGTTGTTTATGACAGAATACCTGAAACTGGGTAATTTATGAAGAAACAATATTTATTGCTTACTGTTTTGGAGGCTGGGAAGTCCAAAGTCCCTGGTACATATCTGGTGAGAGCCTTGTTGGTGGGTAGTGACTCTTGACAGCAAAGCAGGGTGTCACATGGTGGTTGGTGGAAGCAGAGAGAGATACCAACCTTGTCATGTGCTCTCCTTTTAAAGCCCTCAGAACCACACCCATGACCACGGTTAAACCATCAACTTATTAATACATTTACTTGGGCATGGTCCTCACAATCACATCTGTCATGTGCTCTCCTTTTAAAGCCCTCAGAACCACACCCATAACCACGGTTAAACCATCAACTTATTAATACATTTACTTGGGCATGGTCCTCACAATCACATCACCTCTTCAAGGCCTCACCTTTCAGTTACCATAATAGGATTTCCAATCTTCCTAACATTCATTGTCATGGTGGGGATTGAGTTTTGTGGGGACATTTGATCCACAGCAGCTTTTGTTTTCTTAAAGAAGTAGGAAGTGAAGACATACTATGAAAGTGACAAGGTGAAGGTGTGTGTGGAAGTGTTATGAGAGTGAATATCTTTTTACAGACTGAGTGTAGAGTGAGAAATTTAGGTGATAAAGAAATATTTAATTGCCCAGCAATTGAGAACCCATTGAGGATTAACATGAATTCATAGTGATATCAATCTGCTTACGTGTGTGTGTGTGTGTGTGTGTGTGTGTGTGTGTGTGTGTTTTCCAGTGATATTCAGGTGGCCAAGAACAGGCTTGGAGAAAATATTTGGGTTCATCCTATGTTCCTTTCACTAAAAAGATCTGATGGAAAGATAGGAAAGTGATGTTGT
>NW_007728642.1:266731-268580 GCF_000696425.1 Galeopterus variegatus | reverse complement strand
GTGTGTGTGTGTGTGTGTGTGTGTGTGTGTGTGTGTGTGTTTTCCAGTGATATTCAGGTGGCCAAGAACAGGCTTGGAGAAAATATTTGGGTTCATCCTATGTTCCTTTCACTAAAAAGATCTGATGGAAAGATAGGAAAGTGATGTTGTTTAATGTCTTCACAAGAGAATAATGCAAGAACTGGACCACGAGATCTAAGATGGATAGGGAGAGCACTGACTGACAGAAAACAGTGTAAGAATCAATGGCCTGAACATTCTGATTTTATCTAAAAATTGTTAGTGTAAAAGTATTTCAGCACGTAAGCTGGCACAATAAGGGATTTGGTCAGGGAGCAGACTATTTGAATGAGCAACCTTGGAAGTAGAGCCTGACTGGTGATCTTCAGGCTCAGAATTTAACCAGGGAACAGATATGTAATTGGACTGGGTAGGTCATTGGAAATGAGGAGTCAGTGATTGAGAGGTCTGGAAATTAGGTGGGTGATGTAATGATTGATTTATGTGTCAACTTAATCAGGTTACGGGGCTCAGATATTTGGTCAGACACAGCATAAATATAGTTGTCAAGTTATTTTTTTCAGATGAGATTAACATTTAAATAAGCTAGTAAAGCAGATTACCTTTTATAAGGTGGGTAGAGCTCATCCAATCAGTTGAAGGCTTTAAGAGAAAAAAACTAAGGCCCCCAAGGAATAAGTAATTCTGTTTCCAGACTGCTTTCAGAATCAAGCTGCAGCATCAACCCTTCCCTGAGTCTCTAGCCTGCCAGGCAGTCCCACAGATTTTGTACTTGCCTCCCCCACAATCACATGAGCCAATTCCTTAAAATAAATCTCTATAGATATAGAGATAGATAGACAGATACACATTCTATTGGTTCTGTTTCTCTGGAAAACACTGACTAATATGAATGTTAATATGAAAATGAATGTTAAAGCCAAGGATGTCTCTGAAAGATTACCCTAGGTTATCGTCTCAAAAAAAATTTATTTTTATGGGCTGGCAACCACAAAGTACTTGGGAGGGTTAGGCTGAGGTCAGGTGAATGCAATATTAAGGTTTCAGTGAAGACTAATTTTGAGGCAGAAAACATCAATAAGATGCACATAACATCTCGAAATCTGTGGGATGACATAGAAGCCAAATGCAGAGGGAAATTTATAGTACTAAATGCCTAAATTGAAAAAGAATAAAGATCTCAAAACAATAATGTCAACTTTCACCTTAAGAAACTTCAAAAATACAAGAGCAAATAAAATCCAAAATAAGCAGAAAAAAATAAAATAATAAAGATCAAAGCATAAATTCATTAGACAGAAAACAGAATAACAATAGGGAAGATCAATGACACCAAAAGCTGTTTTTTTGGTAAGATCAATACAATTGATAAAACTCTAGCCAGATTGATCAGGGGGGAAAAAAGAGAAGACATAAATTAGCAATATCTGGAATGAGAAAGGTGACATCACTACACATGCTACAGAGAGTAAAGGGTTAGTAGAGGAATACTATTGGGGGGGACAGACTTTAAGGTGTCCCCATGATCTCCACATCCTGGTGTTCATGACTTCGTATAATCCCTTCTCCTTGAGTGTAATTAGCACCTGTAACTGCCTCTAACCTAACAAATGTGGTGAAAGCTATGGGATGTGAGTTTTTATGTGTATGGAATTATATAAGAGTATGATGACTGTCTTCCTAGAGTCTCCCTCTCTGCATTGCTGGCTTTCAAGAAGCAAGCTGCTTGAGTCCCACAACAAGGAAAGGAATTCTGCCAACAATACAATAGGGCTTAGAATCAAATCTTTCCCTGGCCAAACCCCTGATGAAAACACACTGCTGGTCC
>NW_007728642.1:263336-264868 GCF_000696425.1 Galeopterus variegatus | reverse complement strand
TAAAATTGAATGAAGTCTTGGTGGACTGTTTATATGAATATTTAGTAAGACTGAAACAGATGCCTGAGACCATTAGTTTTTCAAACTTTATTTAGCAACAGACCTTTTTTTAAAAGAAAATCTTACTTAGAGGATCCACATATAAATATATCAAGTATATAATGCAAATAAAAGGAAAGTTCTTTAGTTGAGCTATAAGCCCACAAGGCTAACACATACTGAATGCATTCATTGTGAATTGGATGCAATTCTAAAATTGTACCAAACCCTATAGTGGCTCTGGGACTTCTTGGAATCATAAAGTGCAGTGAACACAATTTAAAACCCACTTCTTTGAAATTACTAAGCCATTCAAGGACAAGAACCTTATGATGTATGTTTTAACCAAATATTTAGCATAGTATTGAGTACTTGGTGGTAAATAAATATTGGTGGAATTAGGTAGCACAGAGAAATCTAAGAAAATCTTAGAGTGATTTCACATGCTAGTAAATTGCTATCACCTCATACTCCACACACCACTTCCTCAGGGCAAAATCAGTTTCTAAGTCTCAGGCAACGAAGTTTGGAATAAATCTAGGCCAGAAATCTCAGTCCAGCTTATATGTCCTAGGAATATGTAGCAGCACAGACAGGGCCACCTGCTGAGTTAGTGTGAAACTCAATTTGTGTCTAAAGATATCCTAATTATCTCTCAGGACACACAACTACAGTCAATCGCTGAAGTGGCCTCAGGACTCCAGAATGACTCTAATGACCTCTTCCTAAAATTGACTAGAAATTCTGCCAGCTCTTCAAAGAATAATATTGACTGTCCCAAAGATTTCCAGAATTTTCTTGGTCAAAGTCTATGTTCATGATTTGGAATGTTCCAAGGCACCAGGAATTTTGGTGTGAGTTAACATTTATATAGGCACTCTGCCAATTATTTTCAGTTCTCAGTTTCAAGTAAGATATCAAGTAAAGGGGATAGCAGGTGAAGGGAAAGTAAAAGGATAGATAAGACACACCAAGACAAAGATGAGAGGAAAGATAAGATACACCAGGACATAGCCTTGGCTTGTGTGTCTTCTCCTCCATTAGTGAATTTCAAGATCTGTCCTTGAGGACAGAAACTTTGATCTATAGTTCTATTGCATTGCTCACACTACAAATGTTTCTAATAATAATAAAGTAAATTTTAATTAAGGCTTTATGAGGTACTTGATACTGTGCTAAGGTACTTAGGCATTATCAAATGTGCAAGTATTCAATGAACACTTGGCAATTAAAAATTTTGAAATAAAATATTTTATGTACAAACACAGGTAAGGTAAGCAAACAAAACAATTAGTAATGAAATGAGTTTTTATTATAATCTAATACAAAAGGCAAAGAAAAAAACTAAAACTAGTGATTTTTCCAGATTGTTTTTAGCAACTTGAAATGAAGGCAAGTTAGGAGGAAGGGACTGATTAGAAAACCATTTGCTGGGCCGGCCTGTGGCTCACTCGGTAGAGTGCGGTGCTGATAACACCAAGGCTACGGGTTCG
>NW_007728642.1:260992-262674 GCF_000696425.1 Galeopterus variegatus | reverse complement strand
CAAGTCGAGGGTTAAGATCCCCTTACCGGTCATCTTTTAAAAAAAAAAAAAAAGAAAGAAAAGAAAACCATTTGCTGGCATGTAAGTCAGTAGAGAGAGAAAAATTTAAAGGTCATTATAATCTCTATAAGTCATTATAAAAACTCTGAAAAAGTAAAGACAGTTTTTTTGTTTGTTTGTTTGTTTTTTAAAGATGACCGGTAAGGGGATCTTAACCCTTGTCTTGGTGTTGTCAGCACCACGCTCACCCAGTGAGCTAACCGGCCATCCCTATATGGGATCCGAACCCATGGCCTTGGTGTTATCAGCACCGCACTCTCCCGAGTGAGCCACGGGCCGGCCCCCGTAAAGACAGTTTTTGAATTAAAGTAACAACATTGAATATCTAGATTAATAAAATATAAACCAACACCATACATCACAAGTTACACATTATCATGGAGATCTGCATAATTAATAACAATCTAATTCTTTGGCATCTAATTCTATGAGACATCCTTAGACATTTGCAAAATGAACGCTAAATTAGATTTCTATATCTCAATCAGGGCAACTGATAATCAAGGATAGTTACATTCTTTTCCTAAATCTGTAAAACTTTTCTTCTAAGAAATGAAGAGAAAATATTATGAAATTAGTTTGAAAAGAAAGACTAGTTGACATTTATTACATAAATGATTGTTTCTCCTAACATCTAATTTTTACTCTTTCTTACTTAACTAGATTTGTGATTGATGACTTTACTTTATGAATAACATGAGCTCTGTTTTAACTGAGTGGATCATTGAGCTAGAAATAGAGATTCCTGCACTGTATTTCTAGCTCTGAGTAGTTCTGTGACCTTAAGTCAACCTTCTCATCAGAAATCTCAAACCATCCTAATCAAAATGTCATTTTCCATCTACCAGATGTATTGCATAAAGGTTGTGATATGATTTATACAAATAATGAGTTACTCCAAATAAAGGTAAAATGCCATAAAATTATTTCAATTTTAATATCATATTTAATAACCTGCAATGATTTAGCTTTAATAAGATAGTAAGCTCAAATAGAAGTAATTCTTGTTGAAATATTTAGTATTTTTCACATGTGTATATATAATTCATTTATATTTAACTAAATGACAATTATCTTGAATATTACAGAAAAGAAGGTTCACTAGTTTTAGGGGCTACTCTTAAAGCCTTGTCATTCATGTAAAGGAGGAGCAGTCAAGAAGAGCAGGCACTGGTATCACAAACACTGCACAGCCTCTTCCATGTACTGCTTTATGACTATGGCTAAGCCACAACATCTTGGCCTCAAGACATGAGGAAATAATTATTGTCTCAATTTTGTTTTGTTCTGTTTTGTTTCAGGAGAGTTAAATGAGCTAATGGGTGTAAACTGGCACGAGGTACTAAAAAACATCAGGTTTTATATTCTTTCAAGAAATCCTATGAGATTCTTGATCTTTTTTTGCAACATATATCTTTAAATATCCCCCCATTTCCTTGGGGAGGTGTTGTTCAATGGTATAGTTTCAGTTATATAAGATGAATAAGTTCTAGAGATCTGCTATGCTACATAATGCCTATAATATTCTGCATTTTAAAATTGTTAAGAGAGTAGATTTCAGTAAGTGTTCATTAAAAAACAGAAAGAAAACAAAGGGACATGAAAAGAAAACAAAGGGAAAC
>NW_007728642.1:256393-260879 GCF_000696425.1 Galeopterus variegatus | reverse complement strand
TTGCAACATATATCTTTAAATATCCCCCCATTTCCTTGGGGAGGTGTTGTTCAATGGTATAAAGTTTCAGTTATATGAGATGAGTAAGTTCTAGAGATCTGCTATGCTACATAATGCCTATAATATTCTGCATTTTAAAATTGTTAAGAGAGTAGATTTCAGTAAGTGTTCATTAAAAAACAGAAAGAAAACAAAGGGACATGAAAAGAAAACAAAGGGAAACGAGGATAGAGATGTTGGATATGTCTGTCACCTTGACTGTGATGATGGCATCCTGAGTGTTTGCACATGTTCAAACTCATCAAATTACACACAGTAAAGACATGCAGTTCTTTGTATATCAAGTAGACCTCAACACAGCAGTTTTTCCTAAAAGGAAATGGGAAAAAGTGATGATGGCATCCTGAGTGTTTGCACATGTTCAAACTCATCAAATTACACACAGTAAAGATGTGCAGTTCTTTGTATATCAAGTAGACCTCAACACAGCAGTTTTTCCTAAAAGGAAATGGGAAAAATTTTTTAAAGAATAAAATAAAATAATATCTCCTCATTTCTTGAGATACTGAGAATGACTCCCATTACCTGAGAGTCAAAGAATTTCCCTAACACATTATGCCCTGCTATGACATTCATGACATTCTAAAATGCCAATGGCTTTTACTTTGCACATTTTAATTCCATATCCCCATAAATCCTGGATAAATAGCATTGTGTGAACTCTCTCTCTTTAGATTCATCTGAGCATTTATTATTCTTTCATCTAATCTCATCAAATACAGGGGGAATGCATGTATTGGGAAGAGGCCATTTGTTTGATCTAATAGATAAAATAAAACATCCAAAATTAAATAAATTGTCCTCATTCTCTATTTGCCTGACCGTTGAAGAGAGAAGAAAGGTCATAACCCTAGATCCTTTCCTCTCTATCTCAAATTTCGTCTTTTCCTTCCATTTCCAAGCAGATGCAACTAAAAAAAGAATATTTAGCTTAGGGTTGGTTCCGTGCCTCATCTTTAAAAAAAGTTACTGAGAGGCAGCCTGATTCATTGCTACTATCTCAAATGCTCCTAAGACAGAGTATCTTCTGCTTACACTGAAATACATGTTCAAATTAAAATAATTTAGCATTCCCTAGAGTAGAGGTGAGTAGTTGATGGCCCAAGGAAATGTATGAGATGACACTGAGGGCCAAACTGAGGGAAAATGAATATATATCTTTGATATCCTGGATTCTGTCCTCTTTTCAGTCACTCAATCCTGATTTACACCTCTTCTTACTCCCTTTGGGAGGCCACTAATAAAGGAAATTTTAAATTCTCATATTAGCTGAATATGGTTTAAAGTAAAGTGAATCTGCTCATAAATAGAATGGTTTGCATATTTTGTATCCACAATTTGTGAAATAAGTATATACTCAAAGGAAATATATAGACTTTAAAAGTATGTGTGTGTTTGCTTTAAAGGAGATGTGAACTCACAGAAAAGAAATAAAATGTACAGTCCTTATTGATAACTTACATGAAACAACATGAAAATAATTACCAAGTAACAGCTTATGCCAGTTGTTAATGTCTCCCGGCTCTAAACCACTTTCGCATGATGCTATACCTAAGACTCTGCAGACCACATTCCTGCTTTGCCTGCTGACTCTTGAAGGTACTAGAGGAAGACTATAGGCAAGAGGAAGAAGAGACATGCTTTTCTTTGTCCTGTCTGCTTTCCACTCCTATGAGAATCACCCCATTAATGCTTCTTCCCCTCAGCAGCAGCAATTCATTCCTATGGTTGTGGCTGAATTTGGTTTGTAGTTTTTCCAACATTCACAGAAACAGTCTCATCACACCCATACCCCTCCACCACAAAACACCAGCACCCACACCAGTCAAGAGTGCCCCCACCTGTAAAGTCTGAATTTCAGCTTTGAGGGGCCGCTTTTCTAAATGTCTTAATAATTCCAATCTCTTCCCTTTATTCTCTCAGTCCTAAGGGTGATAGTTGCTTCCTATGGTTGCTACCTCCTCAATGACTAGAATTCACTTTTTACCCTTTCAGTTACCTGGTTAACAACTTTATATTTAGTTACTAATTCTTCAGATTCTCTCTTTTTAAATAGCAGGTACGATTCCTGTCTTCTATCTGGATGCTGACTAATATACAGCTTAACTCACATGAAGTGGTATTACATAAGCTGAGAACACCAAGATTGTTTTCAAAAGAGAGCAAAGTAAATGTGTATCTGTCAGAGGTTGCAAGTTGGAGAGAGGAGAAAAATGGTGAAATAAAGGAAGGGAGGGCTAATAGTCCTTCACAGAAATTAGGAAGGCCAGAAATACCGTCCATGATAGACACAGTAACAGTATGACTAATTTGAAGTTGCACAGATGACCTGTAGAAAAACTGGGAATAAATAACATATGATGACAAAATAGGGAGAAGTGAGAAGGCCAGGCAGTATAAACAAATTAAATTATTTTGTAAGGTAGCAGGATGATTTTTGTTTTCTTTATATGTGGGTGTGTTTAGCAACAGGATTATATTTAGAGATGACAAATTAAAAACAATAGAATAAGCACATTATTGAACTACATGGAGGTAATCCCCAAAACAACTGGAGACAAATGATTAAACTGTGTGTCTCTGAGGGACAATACTGAAGGTATGCAGAAATGGGACAAAGGGTAGTTGTCTTCCCATTTAATTTTTAATATTTTATTAATTTGATTTTTTAAATTTAAATGTGAAAAATGCAAAAAAAGATGGCTGACTGGACAGCATAGTTGGTTAGAGCATGGTGTTATTTATAACACCAAGGTCAAGGGATCGGATCCCCGTACCAGCACAGACACCATATAAATAAAGATAAAAATAAAAATGCAAAGAAAGGGACTTTTACTTCTGGGATGATTGAGTAGACTACTTTTTTCTATTCCTCACACTAATAAAAACTAAAAACCCTGAACATTATATATGACACAAACATAAGAAAACTCTGAAAGGTGGAAAGAAAGCAGACAGGCTAGGAACTTCGGGACTCAAGGAACAAACACAGCGATAAGATCCCTGGGTTTTCTTTTTGTTTCATATATTCAAGACAGAGCTGAAGAAGCCAGCAAGTGGGAAACACCAATGAGCACAGACTAAAAAGCCCCCGCGAAAGTCTGCTCCTTCTAGCCAAAGAACCAGGAAAGGAGCAGCCTAGCAAGAAAAAAAAAAAAACTTACAGGCAATACCTGCTCTGCCCTAACCAAACCTCACAGAAAAAGCTGTGCCCCACCCCACCCATGCCAGCAAAGGATCTAGTTTCCTTAGAATAGAATTCTAGCTGTTCCACCCTTACAGTATCAGTGGAGTCTGAACTTCCACTCGCAGTATAGCAATAACAAAATGCCCTTCCTTTTCTCCGTGGGAGTAGTGCTGGAGGAAGCCTAGTGGAGAGTCAGTATTTTTGCCATCATCTGGAGGTAATGAGGCACCCCGACCATGGCATCAGTTAAAGCCAAGTGAGGAGTGGTAATTAAGCACTGAGGAGAGTGATTGCAGCCAAAATCCTACGTGTGATTTTTCAGACCCAACCATAGGCGATCACAAAGTCATCTGGAGGTAATGAGGCACCCCGACCATGGCATCAGTTAAAGCCAAGTGAGGAGTGGTAGTTAAGCACTGAGGAGAGTGATTGCAGCCAAAATCCTACGTGTGATTTTTCAGACCCAACCATAGGCGATTACAAATGCTTTACCTGGCAAGCCTCAGGAAGGAAAGCTGCTCTCCCACACCAGACTGGGTGCACAGTCAATGCACTGCAGACTCTGAAGGGAGTCAAGGATTCAGTATCCTCCCAGCCAGTCATGCTCTTATGTATATCTTCATTCCTAGTGAGGCACCTCCATTTTGAGATCTCCTTCCTGGGGAATCTTGAAGACACTTTTCTCCACTCTGACTTACTTCTCAGTACTTTTCAACTCCTCGCCCTTCTCCATCTCCATCCATAAACTGCAGTAGCCTTTTGTTCAGGGCTCTCTCAGTAGTGAGACAACACCAAATCTATGCTGATCCACCTGACCCTCGATTGGTGTGTCATTCCATGGAGTAAAACAGAAAATGAGGGGAGCCAGCACTTTCTCCAAGTCAACCTCTTGCACATACAGATTGAGTATCCCTAATCCAAAAATCCAAAATCCAGAATGCTCCAAAATCCAAACCTTTTGAGTGCTAATATGATTCTCAAAGGAAATGTTCATTGGAGCATTTTGGATTTTGGATTTTCAAATTAGGGATGCTGAACCAGTAAGCATAATGCAAATATCCCAAAATTTTTTTAAAAATCTGAAATTCAAAATACTTCTGGTCCCAAGCATTTTAGATAAGGGATACTCAACTTGTACTATCATAGTGAGGGATTAAAGGTTTGACTGTTCCTTTAATTTTGCCTGTTGCTTTTATCAGCTACTCTAACACCTGGGAGTTCAGCTCTCTCCAGCTCACT
>NW_007728642.1:251770-256009 GCF_000696425.1 Galeopterus variegatus | reverse complement strand
CCACACACCTGACAATAACAAGGCAGTGTCCTCCCTTCCCCTACTGGAGTGTTATTGGAGAAATCCAGCTAAAACAGATGGTTTAAATAAGATTCAGAGTCTCATAACATAATATTCAAAATGTCCAGGTTTTCACTGAAAATCATTCATCATGTCAAGTACCAGGAAGATTTCAAACTCAAAGAAAAAATACGTCACAGAAATAAAATTACCTGATGAAGATTTTAAAGCAGTTATCATAAATATATTTCCATAAGCAATTATAAACACACTTGAAACAAATTTTTTAGCTCTCATCAAAAAAAATCAAAAGTCGCAGAAAATAAAGAAATGCCAAATAAAAATTTTAGAACTGAAAAATACAATAATTGAAATAAAAAGCTTGGTGGGTGAACTCAACAGCAGAACAGGGGATGGAATCAGTAAACTGGAAGATAAAATAATAGAAATTACTCAGTGTGAACCACAGAGAGAAAATAGACTGGGAAGAAAATGAACAGGTCTTCAAGCAAGTGTGAGGCTATAACAAAAGTTCTAATGAACTTATCATCAGAATCCTGGAGAGAGAGGGAAAAGAAGGCAGGACTGAAAAAGTACTTGAAGAAATAATAATTGAACGGTTTCCAAAATTTGACAAAAGACATAAACCTACATATTCAAGAAGGTGATTGAATACCAAATACTATAAATCCAAACAAATCCACACCAAAATACATAATAGTCAAATTTCTGCAAAGTCAAGACAAAAACAAATCTGAAAAACAAGAGATAGAATAAATGTACCACTCTGATGCTCAGTGTTGATAGTGGGCTGGAATGCAAGTGTATACATAGGTACATGGGAACAAGGGGTATATGAGAACTCTGCACTTGCTGCTCAATTTTGCTGTGAACCAAAAACTGCTTTAAAAAATAATGTCTGTCAAAATGAGAGAGAAATGCCTCCTTACCTATACTTACCTATACAGGTAAGCAAATTGAATGACAGTAAATATTTTGTAAGAAACCCATAAAGTCAGAAGGAAGTGGCACAATGTTTTTCGGTGCTGGAAGGAAAGAACTAGTTATCTAGAATTCTATATCCAGTAAAAATGCCTTTTAAGAATGAAGGGGAAATAAAGACTTCCTCAGGTAAAGGAAAACTGAGAGAATTTGTTGCCAGCAGAACTACGTGAAAAAAAATGGTTAAAAGAAATTCTCTAAAGAAAATGAAAACAATAAAGAAGGACTCCTGCAATACCAGGAAGAAAGGAAGAAAGAAAATATATGGATTAACACAATAAACTTTCCTTCTCCTCTTGAGTTTTCTAAATCATTTGAAGGTTGAAGCAAAAATTACAACACTGATGTCGTCCTAATGGACATAAAGAACAGAAAGTTTTGTATACTTTACTCAAACTGGCAAAAGGGTGACATCAGTAGACGGTGATAAGTTATGTATATATAATATACAATATATTACCTTCCACTCAAAAGTCTATACAAACACAACCTGCACTCCATAGAGCTCTCCTGGGGTCCTGAAGTATGGAGCTGAGGGTCACCCCTTCCACCCCAACCAGACATGCCACAGAGCCCACCTGGGGTTCTCAGGCATGGAGCCAAGGCCTGCCCCCCGACCCACAACCAGGCAAGGAGCATGCTGAAAACACCACTTCCATGTGGGTCGTCCACCACAGTCACTACCATAGCCATGGCTGCCACAAAAGCAGTTAGATGCCCCAGCAGTAGCCACAGCCACCATGCTGGTGGCCCACCAGACACTCAACTGCATTGACACAAGGAGAGTCACCAGCAAAGGTAAAAAAAAAAAAAACAGGACATCTCTCTCCACAAAGCCTACTCCATAGTAATAGAAGACTCATCTGTTCTATGATAATAATGGGGGACCTGAACACTCCTACCTCAGCATTGGACAGATCATCTTGGCCACAAATCAACAGAGAAAGCATTAATCTTTCAGAGGGAGAGAACAAATCTATGGTTATTAGAGTTAGGAGGAAGGGAGGGAGAGGGGGATAAGGAGATATTGGATAAGGGGCATAAAGAATAAGTAAGATTTGTAATAATGAATATGGTAATAATATTGATTTGATTAACATATGTTGTACACAGGTGATGGCAGTCAATGTTGTACCCCCAAAATATGTATAATCAATTATGTTTTAATTTAAAAAAATGTCTATACAAAGAGATCCACTCAAAAATACAATAAATCAATCAAAATAAAATTCAATAAATTAATCCAAATAGAATTCTAAAAATTGTTCAAGTAACTCACAGGAAGACAGGGAAAAGAAAAATAAAGAAATAAAAAACAGAGTACAGGGCCGGCCCGGTGGCGCACTGGATAGTGCACCGCTTGGGAAGCGCGGCGGCGCTCCCGCCCGAGGGTTCGGATCCCACATACAGACCGGTTCCCGCTCACTGGCTGAGCGAGGCGCAGGAGCAACACCGAGGGTTGCGATCCCGTTGCCGGTCCCCGGTCCGGTACGGGGGCAACACTGAGGGTTGCGATCCATTGCTGGACACGGAAAAAGACAAATAAATAAATAAATAAATAAATAAAAATAAAAAACAGAGTACAAACGAAAAACAAAAAAGTAAAATGACAGACTTTAGCCCTAATGTACCAATAATTACATTAAATGTAATAAATAAATAAATAAATAAACAGAGTACAAACAAAAAACAAAAAAGTAAAATGACAGACTTTAGCCCTAATGTACCAATAATTACATTAAATGTAATTGATCTAAATATTCCAATTAAAAGACAAATATTGGCAGAGTGGGTTAAGAAAACATGACTCAACTATATCCTATCTACAAGAATGCACAGTTTGAAAGTAAAAGAATGGGAAAAAATATATTATGTAAGCATTAATTGAAAGAAAGCAGGAGCTGCTAAACTAATATCAGTTAAAGTAGACTTCAGAGCAAAAATATAAATAAATGAATAACCAAAGAGAGGTACATTATATAATGGTAAAAGGGTAATCCACCAAGAAGAAACAAAAATCTTAAATGTGAATGACTCAAACAACAGAACTGAAAGTTTGTGAAACAAAAACTGATAAAACAGAAAGAAGAAATAGACAAATTTACAATTATAGTTGGAGACTTTAAAACCCTGCTTTTAAAACAATTAATTAAAAACAATTAATAGAATAACTAGACAGAAAGTCAGCAAGAATATTTCAAAAACTCAACAACACCATCAATAGGATCTAACCAACATTTATAGAACACTCCTCCCAACAACAGAATATACATTTTTCCAAGTATCCATGGAGACCATATCCTGAGTCAGAAAGCAAAACTCTACAGATTTAAAATAATTGAAATCATACATCATGCAATCTCCAACTCCAATGGAATCAAACTAGAAATCAGTTACAGAAAGATAACAGGAAAATCTCCAAACACTTGAAAACTGAACAACACACTTCGAAGTAAATCATGTATCAAAGAGAAAGTTTCAAAAGGAATCTTAAAAATACTTCAAGCAGAATAGAAATAAATATACAACAAAAATTTGTGGTACACAGTTATAGCAGTACTGAACAGAAAATTTATAGTGCGAAATGCATATATTATAAAAAAAGAGAGTGTGGTACTATAACCAAGGTTAAGGGTTCAGATCCCCATACTGGGCAGCTGCAAAAAAAAAAAAAAAAAAGAGAAGAAGAAAGAAAAAAAGGAAAAGTCTCAAATCAATAATCAGGTTCCCACCTCATGAACCTAGAAAAAGAAAAACGAAATAAACCCAAAGAAAGCATAAGGAAGTAAATAACAACAAAAAAAGCAAGTATTAGTGAAATTGAAAAGAGAAAAAAATAGAGAAAAATTAATGAAAAAAAGAGATGGTTCTTTGAAGAGGTGAATAAAATTTACAAGCTTCTAGCAATACTGACAAAAAAAAAAAGAGAGAAGACACAAATTTTCAATATCAGAAATATGATGTCACTACAGATACTGCAGACATCAAAAGGATCCAAATGGGAATACTGCAAACAGCTCTATACACACAAATTTGAAAACTTAGATGAAATGGACAAATTCCTACAAAAAAAAAAAAAGGAAATCACAAACTACCAAAATTCACCCAACATAAAATTGATCATTTGAGTGTTCATATAACTATTAAGGAAGTTTAATTCAAAATTTTACAACTTTCAAATGTGGTATATCTACACAATGGAATACTACTCAGCTATAAAAACAAATGAAATACTGC
>NW_007728642.1:248848-250453 GCF_000696425.1 Galeopterus variegatus | reverse complement strand
CACACAGAGCACAAAAAATTGTAAACCAATATTTGCAGACCACATATCCAACAGAGGACTAGTATCTAGAATATAAAAAAAAACTCTCAAAATTCAACAGTAAAAGGGCCGGCCCGTGGCTCACTCGGGAGAGTGCAGTGCTGATAACACCAAGGCCATGGGTTCGGATCCCATATAGGGATGGCCGGTTAGCTCACTGGGTGAGTGTGGTGCTGACAACACCAAGTCTAGGGTTAAGATCCCCTTACTGGTCATCTTTAAAAAATAAAAATAAATTTAAAAAATTCAACAGTAAAAAAACAAACAATCTAATTTGAAAATGGGCAAAAGACATGAAGACACATTTTGTTGATGGTTGTAAGCACATGAAAAAATGTTCAGCATGATTAGCTATCAGGGAATTGCAATTAAAACCACAATGAGGTATCACTACACACCTACCAGAATGGCTATAATAAAAAATAGTGACATTAAATGCTAGCAAGGATATGAAGCAACTACTACTCACAAATTGCTGTTAGAAATGTGAAATGATACAGCCATTCTGGAAAGCAGTTTGGCAGTTTCTTAAAAAGCTAAACATGTGTTTATTACACAACCCAACAATTGTACTCCCAGGCATTTATCCCAGAGTAATGAAGACTAATGTTCACACAAAGACCTATACATGAATGTTTATAGAAGCTTTATTTCTTATAGCCAAAAACTGGGAACAATTTAGATATCTTTCACTGGATGAATAATTAAACAAATTTTGGTACATCCATACCGTGGAATATAACTCTAAAATAAAAAATAATGAATCTTCGGTACATGCCACAACTTAGATGAATCTCCAGATAATAATACTTAATGGAGAGAAAAGCCAATCCCAAAAGGTTTCATACTCATTTCATCCATGTAGCACTTTTAAAATGATAAAACTATAGAAATGGAGAACACATTAGTAGTCCTCAGAGGTTAAGGAGGGGGTATGGGGAGAAGGAAAATGAGTGTGAATACAAAAGGCAACATGAGGGATCTTGGTGCCAATAGAAATGTTCTGTGTCCTCATTTTATCAACATCAATATCTTGGCTATGATGTTGTACTATATTTTTGCAACATGTTATCATTGGGAGAAATTCGGTAAAGGGTACAGGAGATCTCTCTGTATTATTCTGTACAATCAAACATGAATCTACAATTACTCAAAATTAAGAATTGAGGGCTGGCCCCGTGGCTCACTCGGGAGAGTGCGGTGCTGATAACGCCAAGGCCACGGGTTCGGATCCTACGGACATGATCAGAAAACACTTGGAAAGAAGATAGTGATGCCTACAGTTCATTGACTATACCACACTTTCTCCAAAAATACCAAAAGTGTTTTTTTTGGTTTTTTAAATTTTTTTGTTTTATGTTGTATTACATAAAACATATTAACTACCTAGCATCAATTTTTATGATCCATAGAGATAGACATGATAAGAAAACACTTGGAAAGAAGATAGTGATGCCTACAGTTCATTGACTATACCACACTTTCTCCAAAAATACCAAAAGTGGTTTTTTTGGTTTTTTAAATTTTTTTGTTTTATGTTGTATTACATAAAACATATTAACTACC
>NW_007728642.1:246612-247734 GCF_000696425.1 Galeopterus variegatus | reverse complement strand
CCCCCATCTAATGTTCTTTTGTATTCAGATTGGGAGCCCCAAGTAATCACAGAAATACCTAATGGCTGACACCTGTAAGTTTACAGACCTTTACTCTTTTCCACAGTTACTTCCTTTCCTTTTTTTTCCAAGATAATAAATATCATGCCCCTTGTTCTGCTACAAACTTGTACTTTTCCTCCTCATCCCACATGCTGGGAAACTACAAATATAAGCAGAGGCAGATTATAGGGGAAAAAATAGGCTATGCCTGATCTGCCTTCACAATTTAAAGTGTCTCAGCACAGATTCTTGATTTTTTAATGTGTTAATTTAAAATGTTTGGAAAACAAACATGCAGAGCATGAAAACAGTTCATAGTAGTTTGCCAGTCAAATCGGTTCTGTTCAATTTTATATCCCCTAATCCTTTTCCTAACCATTCAAAGGTTTTTAGTTACTAAATTATTATAAATGTGTTTTTCTCCTTGTGGTAGCCTGGTTAAAATAAGATTATGAAAAGGGACACTGTCTTCTTGTGGCCAGATTACATAGAAATGTTATGATAAACAAATTACTAAAATGCTAAAAATACTCTGGCTCTCTCAAAATTCTGCTCACATCTAAAATCAATTTAAGATATAATTGGTAGATGAAATTTAAGCCCATCAGTTCAAATAAAATTATAGCCAACACTGGAGACCCATTTTCTTCAAGTTATTGATTTCAAAAAGCTATTAACAGGCACCTAATTATCTATATATCCCAGTATTCAAAAGGATAGCACATAAATACTAGCTAATCATTTTTAATTCAGTATGTAACTGAAACCATATGACAGAACATAAATCACAGCATTTAGATTATGCTGTTTTCATAACAAAAGTAAATCAAGTCATTAAAAAATGGAACAGCTATTTTAGTTATTTTCCTCCTGCTGAGAGCAACATTCCAGTTGCTGTAGGTGTTTTTCTGTAACCATACACTGCTATTAATAATACATCATATATATAAATAAAATGTTTGTACAACAAAGCAGGGCCCCACCTACCTACCTTCTTCCCCCGTAAAATGCTGCTTGTATTGCAGTTTATGTCCCCCTCCTTAATTAAATAAATCTGCTTTTAGTTCTGTGGCTGGGATA
>NW_007728642.1:244259-245717 GCF_000696425.1 Galeopterus variegatus | reverse complement strand
AGTGACAAAAGTAGTAAAGATATGGTATTTACTTGCAAGTCTCACTTTTTTAAATTTTGGGTTTAAATAAATCAGATGCCACGTTTTCATGAAAATTCTTCACCCTCATTACTGTGGGATATTTTTTAATAAAAGATTTATCGCATCTCCTCAGACCAACCATAAACAAATCTATGTCATGTCTGAACTAAATTGAACTGAAATTCATACCCACTCTGATAATGGTAGTAGAAGGCCAGAAAATCAGAGTCAGGGGAAAGAGAGCACAGAAATAAAAGTCCCATAAATTGCTAAAATTGAGCTCTGTGCTCCATCAACTCGGCCAACTCCTCATTCCTGGTTCCTTTCCTGGCAAGAAGCTTTTCAGAAAGCCTGGCAAGTGCAGCAGGGGATTAGCAAACACCAGCATTGCATTTCAGCCCCAGGCAGAACCAGCAAGCCCAGAAGTGTCCAGGCAGAGCCCTCAGCCTCTGCTATGGGGACCCAACCAAGAGATGTTTCTTCTTTCCAGACTTCCAGAAAGATCAAAGCATATAGACCACTCACATGTTGATTCAACTTTTCCTGGCCAAAAGTTCTTATGGGATTAGAGGCCTAAAAGACATCTTTTACCCCTTCCACCATGTGAGGACACAGAAGGTATCATCTATGAGGAAATCGGCCCTCATTGGACATCAAATCTGCAAGCTCCTTGATCTTGGACTTCCCAGCCTCCAGAACTGAAAAATAAATGTTTGTTGTTTGTAAACTAAAAAAAAAAAAAAACAAACAAACAAAAAAAAGCAAATCTATGTAAGGAATATGCTACATCATATAGCAATTGGACCAGCTGAAAATATAGAGACTAGCACTTAAAAGTCACTTACAGGGGCTGGCCCATGGCTCACTTGGGAGAGTGTGATGCTGATAACAGCAAGAACACGGGTTCGGATCCCTATATAGGGATGGCCAGTTAGCTCACTTGGAAGAGCTTGGTGCTGACAACACCAAGTCAAGGGTTAAGATCCCCTTACCGGTCATTTTCTTTTTTGAAAGAAAGTCCACTTATAAAACAAGAAATCTAAAGACAGGAGCTGATTCAGCTTCTCAACAAAGCCACTAGGCATCCAGACTCCACCTAGCATTCTGCTCTCACACTCTTAGCATGTTATCCTTCACCTTCATGCCTGTTGCCTCATGATTGCAAGATGGTTGCCGCCCTCTGGCCATTATATCTGCATTCATTTCCTGACCTCATTTATCAGGGAAGTCAATTTTCACAGAAATGCCTATGACAGACTTCTTCCTACATCTTATTAATTAGAATAAAGTCACGTAGTGAGCTCCTTTGCCTTCCAGCTTCTGGTCAAGTTGGACAAATGAGGGATGTGAGTGTAGACTGAGAGAGGTGAGATTCAAGAGAGGTCAAGGGATTTCCTCCCTGTACCTCCCCATCGTCCCATCTCAGCACTGCAATCC
>NW_007728642.1:241897-243137 GCF_000696425.1 Galeopterus variegatus | reverse complement strand
ATGTCTGCTAGTGAGCAAATAATAACTTACTCTCCTAGAAAGCTTTGTAATCTACAAAGCGCCTTCACATACATTATCCCATTTGATCCTTGCAAATAGTCCTGTGACTAAGGCAACACAGACAATTTTATCCCCATGTTACAGATGAATAATCAGAAGTTCACAGAGTATAATAACCTTGCCTTGGGTCATACAATTATTAAGTGGTAGAACTAGAAAGCAAAGTCAGGGATTTTTTACTCTGAATTCAGTCCTCAAGCCAAGCCTTGGCCAATCTACCCATCAGGGCACAAATCTAAGCCCGAGTGCTGGTTGGGGCCATGCAGAAGAGAAAGAGCACTGTCCTTCACGGTGTCTCTCATTCCCAGATGCCTACATCTTCCAGCAGAAAGAATGGAGGACTCCTGAGTTTTCCTTTGAAGAAAAGGATTCTACTTCCAACTGAATCAATTAAGAGAATGAGTTTTGAAGCCACACACACATGAATTGGAATCCTAGCTTCTTATGATATTACCATGAAGTTTAAATTAGGTCATTTATGTAAAATGATTAGCTTTAGCTTAATAAATGTAACATTTTATATTCATGATTACTATGATTATAAATTACCTTGTATTCTTATAAAATTTCATAAGTTTTAAATTTCATTAGGAAATGATATCAATGTAGTATAGAGAAAGCAAATTATTTTATCAAACAACTCAAATAGGAATAAACTTCAAAAGTTTCCGTGCCATTTCCATAGTTTCTGTTCATTCACAAGATTTTAACAGCTAATATTTATATAGGCTTGCCATGTACCAGGTGCCAGGAAGTAAATTTTTAATATTTCTGCACAGTTATGGCTTTCTTGAAAAATTTTACTGGGACTTAAGTTAAAGGACAGCCTTGAAACCCAAAAGATTATTGAATGAATAGCAAACATTTTACCTCCCAAGAGGTATGCATTTACACCTCTTGGAGAAGATGAGACCCAAAGCCACAGAGACATTCCAGGAGGTGTGACACTTGTCTCATCTGCACCGGCTGGAGACACTTACATTCTAAAGGGTAAAAGGTAAAAATCCAGGATTCTTCTCCTTCTCTTCCCAAGGAGAATTTGTTTACACTAAAAATCAAAGGTATCTCTCCCTTTCTCAGAGATGAGGGGACATCTCTTTCCTCTCCAGATTCATGTTTTTGGACTTCCTCTCCTAACGCACAACTCACGCTCCCCGCCCCTCTCCCCCCCCCCCCTTTT
>NW_007728642.1:238405-240919 GCF_000696425.1 Galeopterus variegatus | reverse complement strand
ATAATAAAGTGTGTTATTACTCTTAACAATACTATGAGTTAGGTACTCCTAGTTTTCTTGTCTTAATATGGAGACATTGAGGCATGGAGGTATTAAGAAACTTGCTCAAAGCCTTCCAACTACTAAACAGCAGAGGAAGGATTTGAACCCAGAAAGTCTAGCTCCCGGGCCAAGCCCATGGCGCACTCAGGAGAGTGCGGCACTGGGAGAGCAGTAGCGCTCCCGCCGTGGGTTCGGATCCTATATGGGGATGGCCAGGGCGCTCACTGGCTGAGCGCAGTGCCGGCCGGTCACAAAAAAAAAAAAAAAAAAAAAGTCTAGCTCCCAAAGCTGTGCTCTATATACCATTGAATGCTGCCTTAACCAATAATCTTTCTCATCGAATTTTTCTGACTCTGAACCAGTATTCACTGTATCTCACAACTAGATGGCATTTTCAATTACATCTAACTGCTTCCTTTGCCAACTGAAAGAAGTTTATAAGGAAATTGTCCTTCTGCCTATTAGTGTGGGTCCTGAAATAAGTACACACACAGCCATTCAGCGTTTAATATAAAACACTCTCTCCTCAAAATAATTCTGCCAATTCTGCTCAGAGTAGGCAATATGTGGGCTATGAGCATTCATGTGCTGATGGTCATGGGCCGAACAGATAGGTTAATCTGAGAGTCCCACTTTCTGCTACTTTGATTAAGACAAAATTGTCTGTGATATTTAAACAGCTTTAAGTATTTTAGGCATAAAAGTTCTGTACTTCACCACTCAGCTCTTTCTGTGGAGAAACCTCTCTGTATCCAGTCATGGCACAAGCAGGAAACAGATGGGACAGTTGAGGAGTTCAATAAAGCATTTATTCACAGAGAAGTAGGCATTGTTAAGAGAAACCAACAAAGGCAGCTGCAGCTCCTCAGGCCCAAGAACAACTAGAAGCCATTACCTCTCCTTGGTCTGAAGGGTCAGAGAGGGTTACCAGAACCCAGAGAGAAAAACTATAGTTGTAACAAGAGGCTGCCCTTCAGGAGTTGTGACCTTTAGCAGAGGGACAAAACCAATCAATGGCAACCCAGCAAAAAGGAAGCCAGAGGAATAAATACTCAAAAACCATTCCCTTCTCATTATCAGATCTCTACTGGTGCCAAACCCAATGCACTGGCCAAACCATCTGAAACCAGAAGCGGGGGGAGCCTTTGGTATAGTCCATAAAAGTCAGCCTCCTAGGAAAACAAAGCAGAGTGAAGAAGGGAAGGTAGATTGTGTAAAAAACACAGAAAAGATCAAGCACATTCAGTGTTAAAAAGAGCTCCATAGGAGCTTTTCCCTGTTACCTGTTTTTTACCGAAGGAACTTTTCTCCCTAACAAAGCAGTTTTTCTCATTCATTAGCTACATGCGTTCAGGGGCAAGATGTACACAATTAAGGGCTTCTCTGACATCAGCAACAACAACATTATCAGGTGCCTTTAGCCATTTGTCAAGGACATAAAGCCCTGATCCACCATGGAGATGGTGACCAAATTGAAGGACATTGGCTGCGCAGGTGGAGATCCCAGAAGATAAGTGTAGCATCAAAAGAACACAGCCCGAGGCCAAACAAGACAGAACAACTAAATGAGATTTGTAGAGAAACTGGACTCTGTTCCAAATAAACCTTATTCAGCTAAGGGAGACGATTTGATTAAGGCTTCGGGATAGAAAAAATTGAAGTTTACTGAGAACCAATTCTGTCAGACTCTACATGTGTTATTCTATTTAAAGACACAGACTTTGAAACTTCTATTTAAAAGCTAGTTGTTTACCTATCATTAGCATATGGGATAAAGCAAGTGTAATGAATACAGATGGTGATAAGTAAATGAAGTTATAGCAGGGACTGAATGGACACTTCTCCTAGCTTCCACCTCTGCCCCCAACCCACTTACAAAATCTATTTTCCATGCAATAGCCAAAGTGATTCCTTGGGAACATAAATTAGGTAATGTTACTTCCATGCTTAATATTCTCTAATGATTTTCTATTTTATTTACAATAAAATCCAAACTTTATCAAGTCAACAAAGCCCTACCAGAATTTTCCAAACCATGTATCATGGTTCATTCATGGGTCATAAAATCAATTTAGTCACACTCAGTATCTTCTTAAAAATCATGTCAAATTGAATTGAATACTTTATACTTAATTTAATAAAATATAAAATATTGGAGTACATAGCAAATGAAAAATAGTATATGTTTCATGAAAGTTTTCTTTTAGTTTCAAGAATATACGTGTGATTATAATATAAGATTATAATATAAAAAGTATATCTTACTTGGAGACATTGTCAAAATTTTTGAAAAAAATCACTGTTTTATATGACTTCCTCCCCACTTCCTGACTTCATCACTAACTTTTGCCCTCTGGTTCACTCTGCTTGGCCATACTGCTCTCCTTGTGTCCTTGTATTCTTGATTTGGGACGTTTTCCCCAGAAACCCACAAAGTTCATATCTTACTTTCTTCAGGTTCAAATATCATGT
>NW_007728642.1:235442-238015 GCF_000696425.1 Galeopterus variegatus | reverse complement strand
TACTTTATACTTAATTTAATAAAATATAAAATATTGGAGTACATAGCAAATGAAAAATAGTATATGTTTCATGAAAGTTTTCTTTTAGTTTCAAGAATATACATGTGATTATAATATAAAAAGTATATCTTACTTGGAGACATTGTCAAAATTTTTGAAAAAAATCACTGTTTTATATGACTTCCTCCCCACTTCCTGACTTCATGACTAACTTCTGCCCTCTGGTTCACTCTGCTTGGCCATACTGCTCTCCTTGTGTTCTTGTATTCTTGATTTGGAACGTTTTCCCCAGAAACCCACAAAGTTCATATCTTACTTTCTTCAGGTTCAAATATCATGTCCCCAGAGAAAACTTTCCTGACTACCCCATATAAAGTAGCCTTTTTTTTTTTTTTCTTACCCTACTTTATCTTTCTCCAAAACTTTCCTTACCAAATGAAATATCATGTACTTGTGTGGGGTTTTTTCCTATCTTTTTACTAACATGTAAACTCTGAGAACAGGGACTTTATTGTATTTACTACTGTATCTCCAAGCCAGAACAATGCTTTGCACATAGTAGGGCCTCAAAAAAATTGCTGATGTATCTATTGGGCAGATTGGTGGATGGATGATGGATGGACGGATGGATGGATGGATGGATGGATGGATGGATGGATGGATGGATGGATGAATAAAGCAATAGGTTGGCCCTTAAACTGATATTCTTAGAAGATCCTGCAGCTAACAGAGGACCCAGCTGTCTTCTGGAAGAACCACCTTGCCTCTCCCCTCTCCATGCTCTCCATCTCCTTACCCAACCCCAAACATAATATATATTCACACACCTCCCTCACTGCCTTCAGGACTCTGCCTACTGATAACTTGAGAGGTTTTTGGCCAGGTGAAGCTCCAGCCAAGTGGTAGTGGGGAGGAGAGTCTGGAGGGAATGTCTATGTATTTGCCTTGACCCACCTAGATTAAAGGCTTACGTGGATACCCGGAGGCAGAATTGTCTATAGACATTAGCATCCCACTTTAAAGACTACAGCCAGCCAAAGATTTCACTGTGATCAGCAAGAACCCCCAGCTATCTCATATCTTTGGCTTCAACATTTACCTCTTATAATTCTCAGACTCTTATTTCAGCCTACCGTATCCACAAATCCAATCTTATTCAACATTTATTTTTTTAAAGCAACCACATAGCATTGGTTATTAACAACATATTACATCAAAACCAATTGTTTTCAAAATAAGTGAACTGGCCCACTTTATTTGTAAGTGTGGTGGCTCTGGTGACCAAGAACCTTCCACCCCCAATTTTGCTACCCTCTTGCCACAGATAATCCTTCCCAGGACCTTGTCTGTTCTTAAAAGGTAAAATGCAATGACCACCAGTCCCCATACAGAAAGGCTCAGGATTAACACAGAAAGGCAATGGGAGGATTGGTCCAGACCCAGAGCACACACATTGGGACTGGAGGCCCAACAACTCCACAGAGTTTTGAAGAATAGAAAGATATTCTTAGAAAAGCAAAAACTTATCGATTCATTCATTCAAGAAATATTTATTTGCCACATAGTAGTGGCCTAATATATGCCAGTTCTAGCTCTAAGTTCTAGGGATAAAATGATGAACAAGATAGACAAAGTATTTGCCTTCATGAAGCTTCCATTCTAGTGGGAGTATAAGGAAAATAAGTAAACAAGCAAGTAAACCAATTATAAAACAAAATCATGTTAGAGAGTAATAAACTCATGCAGAAAATAAAATATAGAAAGAAATGAGTAGCAGGGAATGGGGGTGGGTGGGATGGGAGCTAACTCAGGTAAGGTGGTCATACAAGGCCTCTCTGAGTAATGACATTTCAGCCGAGTAATGAAAAGGAGCCAGCCATGTAAGATCTGAGGAAGCATTCTCCTGGCGACAGGAACAGCAAAGTTTCTGAAGTAGAAATAAACTTGAAGTGTTTGAGAAAAAGAAAAAGACTTAGAGGCTAGAGCACAGTGAGCAAGGAGAGTTGAAGGAAATAAGACCAGAGAGACAACAGGCTCCAGACTAAACGTATATTAGGTTCAAATAAGTGTTTTTAAAGTTGTTGTGAGGGCTGGCTGCTTAGCTCAGTTGGTTAGAGCAGTGGGTGTTATAACAACAAGGTCAAGGATTTGTATCCCCGTGCTGGCGAGGAGCCATAAAAATAAAAAAATAAAGCTGTTGTGAAACAGTTCAAGAGATAAAATAATGCTTAAAAGAGAGAATCTATGATGTAAGAAGAAATTAATAATCATCAAATAAAAATTTTTAATTGATTACAATCAAAAACTAGGAAAAAGTGGATTTTAAATAGGAAATAAGAGAGAAATTATTCATCCTATTCAGAGGAAGTCAGAATAAATTATTTATGCTTGATTTTGTTAAAGAAAAACAGCTAATTTTTAAAGATTTTAGGTAAGTTAATAGAATAAAAAACAGCATATGTCATTTCTAAATAATTAGAAAAAAAATAGAGCCAAAATAAGCCTCAACTCATACAGAAAGGAGAAAAAGCAAAGCTCAAAAAGCTGACAGAAATAAGACTAAAGACCCGAGG
>NW_007728642.1:232811-234939 GCF_000696425.1 Galeopterus variegatus | reverse complement strand
GAATAAAAAACAGCATATGTCATTTCTAAATAATTAGAAAAAAAATAGAGCCAAAATAAGCCTCAACTCATACAGAAAGGAGAAAAAGCAAAGCTCAAAAAGCTGACAGAAATAAGACCAAAGACCCGAGGCATGGAGAAGGGGACTGGACCTCTTTCCCATAACCAGGCACACTGAGTCAGCGCCTTGGGGCCCACCCAAGGACCTGAGGCATGGAGTCAGGGACCGGACAACCCTCTCACAACCAGGCACAACAGGGCAGCACCTCGTAGCCCACCCAGGGACCCGGGGCATGGAGATGGGGACCAGACCTCCGTCCCACAACCAAGCACACTGAGCCAGTGCTTCAGGGCCCACCCGGGGATCTAAGGCATGGAGAAGGGGATGGGACCTCTCTCCCACAATCTTCCCTCTCCATACACGTGGTCCAACACCCTGGTCAGAATTTATTACCCATTCCTCTGTGTTTCCATAGCCCATGGCCCTTTATTTATACCTCTCTTCTAGCTTTAAAATCCTCTCATTGTGTTTTTGTTCATTGTGCTTACTTTTCATTTATTCAACATTAATTGACTCATTCAAAATATATTTGTTGATGCCTACTATATTCTAGGTACTGGTATGTACCAGTTTTTTAAAGAAGGGCAAACATAGACCTTCTTTCCGCCCCCCTCAAAATAAAAGTCCTCTAAGTGCTCACAGGACTTAGATTCTAGAGATCAGTGGTGTTGGGAAAATAGACTAATTTAATCAGGCTCCCTCACCTTAGGTCCAATCGGGGGTGGTGCAGCACATTCTTTGTAAGCAAGTTGTGTGCAGGTGGAGTTAGTGCACATGCACAGCACTGCCTTTTGGCTGGCATTGACTGCTTCAGACATCCACCCTGTGTGGCCATGCTCTCGAACCTATGGATCCAATGGCCTTTTTACCGGTTACCTAGCTCATAGACCTTCATGTGAGGGGTCTGGTAACCCAGCCTGGCATATGAAGGGTTTGTGACCCAGTCTGCACAATGGGCTTGAGGGGTCTGTGAGCTCCAGACCCAGCCCTAGCTTGACAATTGGCCCAGTCAGCAGGATCATGGGCAGGTAAAAGAGCTTTACAAGTGGATTTTGAGTTCCTTGGATGTCAATATCACTTTCTCCAGCATCAAACACAGTACCCTCAAGGTACTCAAAAGCTATGCCTGCCTATTCCCCTCTATTGCAGTTAACAAAATGTAATGGGACCTTTCCTAACCATGCCAATAGGGTATGAAAATTGTCAAACTATTTTGAAGAAATCTAAGCAATTAAATAGTAAATATTACCATCCTAACTAACAGCAGTAAACCAACTCATGACAGTAGTCACCTGGAGAATTTTTTATCACCTAGAAATAATGGGGGGTTTTTTATTGGCTGATAATGCCTATGGAATCTTTACTATGTACCAGATATTATCTGAGAGCTTCGACCCACTTAATCTCAACAATTCCAAGCAGTATTCTTATCTCTTTTTTATAGATATGTAAACAGACAGATTAAATCGCTTGACAGATTAAGATCACATAGTTATTAAGGAATGAACCTGGTGCTTGAACTCAGGTAGTCTAGCTCCAAAGTCTGTTCTTAACCACTACACATTAACAACATGGACGGTAAAAATCTTTCTCAATGTATGGTAGCCTAAAATCATTGATAGATACTTATGAACGCAAAAAGATTGTTACCCTAGTGGTTATGATTTTTGTTAGGCTCTTTTATTTGTAAGAAAGAGAGACTTATTCAAGTTATCTAAAGTAGTGTAATATGAGGGAGGAATAGTAATATAAGTTCACTCACACATGGAAACCCAGGAAAAGCAGGAATCATTTAGAATTGGCCTCATAGTGCCAGAAAATAGAAGGCCATTCAGGTTGCTAAGCTTCCCTAGGGACCTGAGGAACAGGACTTCATGAATCTACTTAACATCCCACTGTTAACCTGTCTGCTCCTGTGTGTCTTCTTTTTATTCTACCAACTCATTTCCTTTTCATTCTTCTCCATTAAATTCCTGAGAAAGGGCCGGTCCGTGGCTCACTTGGGGTAGTGTGGTGCTGATAACACCAAGGCCCCGGGTTCGGATCCCACATAGGGATGGCCGGTTCG
>NW_007728642.1:226949-231447 GCF_000696425.1 Galeopterus variegatus | reverse complement strand
GGTGTGGTGCAGCACATCCTTTGTAAACAAGTTGTGTGGGAGTAGAGTTAGTGCACATGCCCACCCATGTATCTTTTGGCTTGTTGCTATTCTTGTGTGCTGTTCAGTGTGTGAGGCAGCTGCTCTGAACTACTGGTCAGCAGAGCTCGTGTCAAAAAAATAAAGCCTAGGGCCGCCCCGGTGGTGCACTGGAGACCGTTCCCGCTCACTGGCTGAACGCAGTGCAGGCGCAACACCGAGGGTTGCGATCCCATTGGCAGTCCCCAGTACGGGCGTGACACCAAGGGTTACTATCCCGTTACCGGTCAGTAAAAAAGACAAAAAGGAAAAAAAAATAAATAAATAAAGCCTATTGTTTCTTCACCTAAGGCTCCAAGGACCTTTTTCCTATTACCTGCGTGTGAAGGGTTTGTTACCCGGTCTGGACAGCAGGCTAGAGGGGTCTGTGAGCCCCAGACCCAGTCCTAGCTTGAAAATCCNTCTTCTTTTTATTCTACCAACTCATTTCCTTTTCATTCTTCTCCATTAAATTCCTGAGAAAGGGCCGGTCCGTGGCTCACTTGGGGTAGTGTGGTGCTGATAACACCAAGGCCCCGGGTTCGGATCCCACATAGGGATGGCCGGTTCGCTCACTGGCTGAGCGTGGTGCTGACAACACCAAGTCAAGGGTTAAGATCCCCTTACCGGTCATCTTTAAAAAAAAATAAAAAATAAAAATAAAAATAAAATAAATTCCTGAGAAAAATTGGTTGAATTAACTCAAAACTATCTGGATGGAGCCTTTTGTTCCCGGCCCACTCCTGGAGTACTAACGTGCTATGCACGGCTGCCTTGAGTCCAATTTCCTCTCCAGTCAACCAGGAGCACACTGGAGGGAGAGAGGACAAGGTCTCTTCATCTAAAACAGTTGAGCCAATGCAAGGTCTGGACATGGGTAGCTTCCTTGGAAAAGTGCCATGTGCAGGGCAAACACCCTTATTGTCATGCTTCTTGTAAGAATTAACAATGTGTGGTGATTACCTTAAATATAAGGATACATATAGGAACTTTGTTTTTAGTAAAATACTTAATATATGTGGGAGTTTTATAAGCTGTCATCTGAATAACCGTAATTGCCGGCCAACCATGTCCTTCCTTCCACCGCAGACTCCCTATCATCTGTTCTCCGCACAGCAGCCACAGTGATACCTCTGAAGTATGAGTCAGGTCAGCTCAAAACCTGCCATGGCTTCCTCATCACACTCCAGGTAAAAGCAAGAGTCTTCATGATGGCCTACAGAGCACGTGCAATCAGCACTCCCTCTCTCACCTCACTGACTATATCGTCCCCTCACTTTCTGCCCAGCAAACAGGCATCCTCACTGTTGCTCAGACTCACCCAGCACACTCCCACCCCCAGAGCCTTATCTATCTCCCTTTTACCCTTGTGAGGAAAATGGAGTAATTTAGTCAGGCGCCCTCACCTCAGATCCGGCTGGGTGTGGTGCAGCACATCCATTGTAAACAAGTTGTGTGGGAGTAGAGTTAGCGCACATGCCCACCCATGTATCTTTTGGCTTGTTGCTATTTTTGTGTGCTGTTCAGTGTGTGAGGCAGCTGCTCTGAACTACTGGTCAGCAGAGCTCGTGTCAAAAAAATAAAGCCTAGGGCCGCCCCGGTGGTGCACTGGAGACCGTTCCCGCTCACTGGCTGAATGCAGTGTGGGCGCAACACCGAGGGTTGCGATCCCGTTGGCAGTCCCCAGTACGGGCGTGACACCAAGGGTTGCTATCCCGTTACCGGTCAGTAAAAAAGACAAAAAGGAAAAAAAAAAAAATAAAGCCTATTGTTTCTTCACCTAAGGCTCCAAGGACCTTTTTCCTATTACTTGTGTGTGAAGGGTTTGTTACCGGGTCTGGACAGCAGGCTAGAGGGGTCTGTGAGCCCCAGACCCAGTCCTAGCTTGAAAATCCTGGGTTTTTTTTTTTTTTTTTCCCATAGTACTTAAGAGCTTCCAACACACTATATCATGTATTAACTTATTTTCTGCCTCTTTCTGCTAGAATATAAGTTTCACAATGTCAAAAATTTTGTTCACTAATGTATCCTTTTCACTAGAAAGCAACTAGCACATACTATGCACCTAATAAAATGTTGAATGAATGAATTTGCCATTAGATATGTAAGGCCTTATTCATCCTATTTCCTATACCTATGAATTTTGATATATTTCTAACATGACTTTGAGCTTTTCAGTTAATGCTGGATTTTAATGAAGTGGGGATTTTATTTGACCCCAAAAAATTCAGTATAGTTGAAGAAAGTGAAGTTCAACAAAAATCATTTTTCTTTTTAATGACAGTTAACAGCAAAACAAGTTTGCTTCTTTTTGGAAATCTTTCTAAAATAATATAGACTCACAGATCCTCTACTGTCCACCTGCCAAAAATAAATAAATAAATAGATAAAATATAGGTTCTACTGTCAGTGTGCCTACCAATAGCAGTCTTTCTGTTTTTATAAAGAATTATAGAATGGAATCTCTGCTAAGTGTGAAGGCTGGCATGTCTCTACCACAAATAAAGTGTTACCTTTTTTGACATCTATTGTGACCACTCAGAGGCTTTTTTTGTCTATGTTCACGTTCTCAGCTGCAGGTTTGGGTTACTTGCCAGAAGTCTGACTGCCAAATAAGCAGTGTCACTATATTTAGAATTCAAATGGTAGTCTACAAAACAGAGTATCTTGTGTTGCCACCTTACTTGGCTCTATGTTCCTTGGATTAATTTGGAATTTTAAAAACTCAGGACTATGTATATGAAATAATTATCTTGAATGTCTAACTAGAGATGAAAATTTATCTCCAACAAAATTTACTGTCCAGGTAAATGCATCTTTGTGTTGTTCCTAAATCTGTTTCCCTATTAATTTGTGTTAATGGCCATAAAGAGTCAAAATTACTCTTAGCATCCTGTCCATTTTTCAAAATATTCTTGGTACAATCTTAGGGTTTCTATTACTTTGGAAACTATAAATATTTCAAAAACTTTCATGTCAAAAACTTTTACTTATTTATGCCTCTATCCTTCAAGCAGTCTTTATGAAACTTCATAACTGAGATAGCTTGTAGATGTTGATTTCAGGTATGAGAATGCTATAAAACATGTTATTGATAATGAAATAATGGCACTTATCTGTAGTTCAAGGGAGGAATCCACCTAAATGGTCCAGTAGAATTTAGATGCCATCCTACAAGAAACTAAGAGAACCTAGTGGGTATGGTCAGTGAAAAATTTTATCAGCAATGGTCCCTGATTCTCACAGTTCCCTTAAAAAACTTCTTTTCTTAAAATGTTATTTTGTATAGCTGTGTCTTATGAAGTAATATTTTATCTCAGAATGAGGTGCTTTTAAATTAAGAACAAAACGATCTCTTCTCCAAGTTATAAAGTACTTGGCAAACCTTCTGGGTATAGAACATTACTATCTCACTATGTTATTTCACAATGTCCTAAATAATTTTTTGTTGTACTAGGAAAAAATAAAACTTGAAAAAGACTCATTATGTACAAAGAAGACACAACCAGACATCTTAAATTCCTATACCAGAGAATCACCAATTCAGACTTGTTTAAAAAACTAAAACTCAGCTTATACCTAAATCTCCCATAATTTCATCCTCATTTATTGAATGTTCTGTGGAGGACTGAGTATTTTAGGCATGAGTGAAAGGGACAACTTTCTAGGGTATTTCAAACCAAATCTCTGAAAAGTTAACAAATTTGGTCCTGTTATATGACATAGTGAATATACATTTTTATCTTGACTTCTACCCATATAAAATAACAGTTACGAAATTTTAAATGGATAAACCCACAAAAACAGCAGATAATGTGAGAGCCAGGATAATAGAGAAGGAGGAAAAAGAAAAAAATCAAGAGCCCACAAAAACAGCAGATAATGTGAGAGCCAGGATAATAGAGAAGGAGGAAAAAGAAAAAAAATCAAAAGAAAGAGAAGGGAAAGAAATATTTAGGGCATTGGTAAATAGAAATCCAAGATGACAGTTGTTCAAAATTCGTAGAAAGCAACCAGTTCAAACTGAATCAATAAGATTTTTAAAAAGGGTATCCCCTAAGGGTGGGAGGAAAATAAAGAACACCTCAAGTATAAGTCTATTCAGAAGGGGTTTTTTCAGTCTATGGGTCGACTATGGGGATGAATCAATGGTTGAGTCAGGCTGGCTGGTTAGCTCACTTGGGAGAGTGTGGTGCTGATAACACCAAGATCGGGGATTCAGATCCTGGGACCCCTGTACTGCCAGCATCAGGTAAAAAAAAAAAGTGTCTGAATCATAGAAAACAACAGAAACAAAACATTAATACTGAGCAATACTGCAAAGTTTAAGTCACTATGTGGCTTAGCTGTAAATAATCAGCTGTCACATTGAAATATACGCACAGATTACTGATTAAACTAAAAAAGATAATATTACCCTTTTTAAGGAATGTGAGACATG
>NW_007728642.1:224066-226473 GCF_000696425.1 Galeopterus variegatus | reverse complement strand
CACAGATTACTGATTAAACTAAAAAAGATAATATTACCCTTTTTAAGGAATGTGAGACATGGAGAAGCATGTATCTGAATGTGTGTGAGAGAGTTTGAGGAAGAAAACAAAATGTTCATCTTCCTTAGCAGAAAGACAATTGAGACTGTCTAAAACTGAAAAATAAAAATTTTTTAGACTAGTCAAGTGCAGTAGTGAGAGGGAGGAAGAATAAAAACGAGGAATTCTATCTGTAACGGACTGTGAGCAAACCGAGGTAACTCATTACCCTTTGACCAACCTGAAAAATATTTTTTAAAAAAACTTAGTAAACAAAAAAAAATAAAAACTTAGTAAACATGTTATCTACAAACATGAAGGTAAATAGCAAAAGAAACAACTGTAAGAATTAAAAGTGGTTATTTTTGGAAGACAAAAATCAAAAGGGAGAAAAAAACCAAAATGAGCAGGGCACTGCCTTTTTATATGTCTGTTAATACTATTTAAAATTTATTCATTAATTAAAATAAATTTAAAATTTAAAAACACAAAGGTAAGTGAAAAAAGCAACACTCAGAGAAACATGATTTTCAGTCTGTTAACATCATGTTTTATTTTGATGGATTTTTAAATATTAAGCTAAATTTGAATTCCTGGGATAAACTCACTAGGTCATGATGTATTATTTTTATATATTGCTAAATTCAATTATCTGATACTTTGTTAAGAATTTTTGCATCTATGTTTGTTTTAGTCCATTTTGTGTTGCTATAACAGAAATACCTGAGACTGTGTAATTTATAAGGAAAAGAGGTTTANATTTTGTGTTGCTATAACAGAAATACCTGAGACTGTGTAATTTATAAGGAAAAGAGGTTTACTTGGCTTATGATTCTGGGACAGCTGCATCGGGCATGAGCCTCAGGCTGCTTCTACTCATGGTGGAAAGTGGCAGCAGCCGGTGGACACAAGCAGATCACATGGTGAGAGAAAGCAAGAGAGAGAGAGAGAGGTGGTGCCAGGGTCCTATAAACAACGAGCTCAGGCGGGAACTAATAGACTGAGAACTCACTCATTAATCCTCCCTCCCCCAGGGAGAGCATTAATCCATTCATGAGGGATCCACCCCCATGATTCAATCAGTTTCCAACACTGCCACATTGGAGATCAAATTTCCACATGAGTTTTGGAGGGGACAACACATCCGAACTCCATCATTCTGCCCCTGGCCCCCCAAAACTCATGTCGCTCTCACATACAAAATACATTCATTCTATCCCAACAGTCCCAAAAGTCTTAGCTTGCTCCAGCACCAACTTAAAAGTCCAAAGTCCAAAGTCTCATCTGAGACCAAAAGCAAAACTCCTTCCAGCTGTGAACCTGAAAAACAAAACCAAATTTATCTACTGAAAAGTTACAACGGTGGAACAGACATTGGGTATACATTTCCATTCTAAAAGGGAGGAATAGGCCAGAAGAAAGGAGAAACAGGCCCCAAACAAGTCTGGAACCCAGCAGGACAGACATTATGTCTTAAAGTTCCAAAATAATGTTCTTTGACTCCAAGTCCTGTGTCCTGGGCACAATCGGGCATCTGGGACCCCAAAGCATCAGGCAGCCTTGTTCTCAGAGCTCTGCCAGGCACAGCCCAGTGGGCCACACTGGTGTCTGTGGCTTTTCCAGGCCTACGTTGCATGTGAC
The DNA here is from genome assembly GCF_000696425.1 of Galeopterus variegatus. Classification (NCBI taxonomy): domain Eukaryota; kingdom Metazoa; phylum Chordata; class Mammalia; order Dermoptera; family Cynocephalidae; genus Galeopterus; species Galeopterus variegatus. The sequence goes on along the minus strand of NW_007728642.1, from coordinate 224,793 downwards.
CAGTGGCCCCGAAGTTCTGGGGTCCTGGTGTCAGCCCCGCTGCATTGGCTCTACTAGACATTTCCCTGGTGGGGGCTCTCTGTGGGCACTCTGACCCCACTTTTCTGCTCTGCATTGCTCTAGTAGATGGCCTCTGTGGTGGCTCCGCCCCTGCGGCAGTTCTCTGCCTGGGCTTCCAGGCTTTTCCATACATCCTCTGGAATCTGGGTGGAGGCTGCCATGACTCCACTGCTTGCATGTCCTGCTGGCCTGCAGACTTAACACAACTTGGATGCCACCGAGGTTTTGGGCCTCTACTCTCCAGGGCTGCTGCGCTAACCACACTTGGGGCTGCTCCAGCCAGAGCAGCTGGGATGCAGGGAGCAGGTGCCCGAGGGCAGCTGTGCCCCGGGTCTGTCCTCTGGGACAACTCAGTCCTTCTAGGCCTCAGGGCCTGTGATGGGTGGGGCACCTTTCCAGACTTCTCAAATGCCTTTAGGACATTTTTTCCATTGTCCTGGTTCTTAGCATCTGGCTGCCTCACTGCCAAGATAATGTCTTTAGCAAACAGTTTATCTGCTTCACCCTTGCGTTGTTCTCCGGCTCTCTGCTTCTTTACCACATGGCCAGGCTGCAAAGTTTCCAAATATTTACGATCCAATTCCCTTTTAAATTCAGCCTTTACGGGCCGGCCCATAGCTCACTCGGGAGAGTGCGGTGCTGATAACACCAAGGCCACGGGTTCGGA
>NW_007728642.1:221990-222729 GCF_000696425.1 Galeopterus variegatus | reverse complement strand
CAGAAATACCTGAGACTGGGTAATTTATAAAGGAAAGAGGTTTATTTGGCTTACGATTCTGTGACAGCTGCATCTGGCACCGGCCTCAGGCTGCTTCTACTCATGGCGCAAAGTGGCAGGCAGCTGGTGGGTACAAGCAGATCACTTGGCGAGAGGAAGCAAGAGAGAGAGAGGAGGTGCCAGAGTCTTTTTAAGTAACGAGCTCTCACGGGAACTAATAGAGGAAGAACTCACTCATTTCTCCCCCCTCCCCCAGAATGAGCATGAATCCATTCATAAGGGATCCACCCCCATGACTCAGTTTCCAACACTGCCACATTGGGGATCAAATTTCCACTTGAGTTTTGGGGGGGACTATGCATCCAAACTCTGTCAATGTTCATGAGAGATATTGAGGTTTAGTTTTCGTTTCTTTTAGTGTCTTCATCACAATAATGTTGGCCTCAGAAAATGACTTAGAAAGTGTTCTCTCCTATTTTGCTTTCTGGATGAGTTTGTGTAGAATTAGTATTTCCTCCTTAAATGTTTGGTAGAATTCACCAATAAAACTATCTGGGCCTCAGTTTTGTTGTTGTTATTTTGGCAGCTGGCTGGTACAGGGATCTAAACTCTTGACCTTGGTGTTACAAAGCTGCACTCTGACCCACTGAGCTAACCTGTCAGTCACTGGGATTTTCTTTATAGAAAGATTTTTTACTATGATGTCTATTGGTTTTAATAGACTAGTCAGTTTTTCTAT
>NW_007728642.1:219948-221123 GCF_000696425.1 Galeopterus variegatus | reverse complement strand
TTTTTTTTTTTCCCCTAGTTTCTTAAGATTGAAGTTAGTACCACTCATTTGAGATATTTCTTTTTTTCTACTATAAGCATTTAATGCTTTAGGTTTCCCATCAAGTGCTGTTTGGGCTGCACCCACAAATTCCAATATGTTTGATTCCATTCAGTCTAAAGTATTTCATATTTTCATTTACGATCTCTTCTCTGACCCATGTTGTATTTAGGGTGTATTGTTTAATTTCAAATATGTGAAGATTTTTTTTATATATTTTTCTGGTTTTGATTTCTATTTTAATTATTCTTTGACCAGAAAACCCAGTTTGTATTATTTTATTTCAATCCAGTTAAGTTTACTGAGATTTGTGTTGGGGCCTAGAATATGGTCTATCTTGGTGAATATAACAAGTGCACTTGAAAATAATAAGTTTTCTGATATTGTTACATGGAGTTCTCTGTAAATATCAAGTAAGTCAATTTGGTTAATTATGATGCTCAACTCTTCTATATCCTTATTGATTTTCTGTTTGTTTTATTAATTACTAAGAGAGCATAGTTAAAACACCCAACTACAATTGTGGATTTATATATCTCTATTTTCAGTTCTACCAGTTGTCAAAACACAAAATTACAACAATTTAGTTTAAAGATCTTAATCAGTTTTATTTGGATTCTAGAATCAGGCAACATGTATTCTGTAAAATAGACTAAGTCTTTCTTGAGCCAAGCAGAGGAGATTGGTTTTATAGACAGAGAAAGACTAAACAAAGCAGAAACAAAGAACAAAAAGGGAATTGGTCATTTCAAAGTTACTTTCCTTTAAAGGCAGGAACAGGGAAACGGAACAATAGAAAACAGATTGGCTAACATCAGGTTACTTCACGTTACTGCTTTTTGTAAGAAATAAAGCAAAGGGAAATTTATTATCATGCTGACTGAAACTGGCCAGTTTGGCAAATTTGGCTGTTATCTCTCTCTCTCCTGATTTCTCTCCTGAGTTGTCAGATAGCCAACCACTCAGTTTGCGTTCGGTGACATGGAATCTCAGCATGAATGAATCATTCCATTTTAGCTTTTAGTCTGGTCTGTTGGGACCTAGTGCAGGAGTTCGATACAAAACAATGGCCTCTTGGGCTGGCCAGTGGCTCACTCGGGAGAGTGTGGTGCTGATAACACCAAGGCCACGGGTTC
>NW_007728642.1:215797-219487 GCF_000696425.1 Galeopterus variegatus | reverse complement strand
TGCTGACAACACCAAGTCAAGGGTTAGGATCCCCTTACCGGTCATCTTTATAAAAAATAAATAAATAAATAAACAATGGCTTCCTAAAATTTTTATTTAACATGGTGTTTGCTTCAGGTATTTGGAAGCTCTCTTTTTAGGGGCATATACATTTAGGATTGGTAGGTCTTCTTGATGAATTGACCTCTTTATCATTATGTGATGTCCTTCATTAATCCCTGGTAATATTCCTTATCATAATATCTACTCTATTTGATATTAATATAACCATGCCAGCTTTATTTTCAAGTGTTTGCATGGTATATTGTTCTCTGTTCTTTTACTTTTAACCAACATGTCATTATTTTTAATCCTCAAAACAACTCTTTGAACTAAGTAATATTATTATCCCCAATTTGCATGTGAGAAAACTGAGATAGTTCATGTAACACTGCCCTGTACAAATATGTCCAGATTTTAATATTTTAATGCCAGTTTTCTTTTTTAAATTTACCATCCAATGTTAACAAAATACCCCAAATAATGCATTTTTCCCAACACCACGATGGGACCTAGTAAGACTATTAGCATTTTGCATGAGAAAAACTCAAATGTGGATTGAAACACTTTTAATTTCCCTGAATTGGTTAAAGAGCAATAAATAAACAAATAAATAAATAAATAAAAACAATTTTCTTTACCACTTGTCTGTAGACACCTGTCTTGAACGCCACTTTTCTTTTTGTTGTCTGTTGACTAATTTCTCCTTAAGTTAACTAATAATTTAGTTATTGAGAGATAACACACTTATGGCCAAGCTTTATAACTTGAAGTTTTTATGTTTTCTTTAAGGAAGTAAGCTACAACATCCCAACCAATAGCACCAGCTGGATCTCAGTTAGTACTTTATGTCACAGATGAGAGTGAGACTGTGATTGTGTTTCTCTAGAATATGCCACACTGCTATGTTTTCTTTAAGGAAGTAAGCTACAACATCCCAACCAATAGCACCAGCTGGATCTCAGTAAGTACTTTATGTCACAGATGAGAGTGAGACTGTGATTGTGTTTCTCTAGAATATGCCACACTGTCCCCCAGACTCAGTAGAACCTGCTCATCCTGAAGCATCTCATTAGAGCTATGGTCTGTCACCCCACATTGCCTCTGCTCCTAAGAGACTGAAAACATGATGACAAATCATTAGCTCTGGCAATGGCCGAAAAACGGGGGGTTTAGAAACTGTTCTATAGAATCCCCTTCATCAAAGCAAGGAAAGAAAGAAACAGTTACTTTGCCACTAGATCAGGCACATTGTTACTGGCTTCTCTGAATAAGTTAGTTGAGGAGTTCTATGGGGCTTTATCCTGAGCAAAAGTTTCCAACAGAAAAGTTCAGAGTTTCTGAACCTCTACTTAGGTAAGTCATATTGCTTCTCCACCTAAATATAGGGGAAATGACCTTTAATATCAGAATTTATTCAAGTCAAAATTTCTGACTCTGTTAAGAAATGCTGCTCACACCTTGAAACTCCCCTCACTATCACCTACATCAGCCAAAGACCCTCTGATACTGTAATTGCCTTGAAGGTGGTGGCTTAGTTCACACAACAACAAATACCTGGTTTGACTGGTTTTCTTTTAGTCTAAATTAATTTGTTATCTTGTAGATGTATGCTTTCTAAAAATATAAGCTGGAAATTAAATCCAGACATTTTTCTATCTAGAATTTCTTTTCTTTTTTTTTTTTCATTCCAATCAGATTAAACTAGCACTTTTTCATACTTACCTCATACCAGGAACCAAGTCAGGAACATTTACTTAATGTCACAGTAGTAAAATGCCAACTAGCATTCTCAAAATTCTTTTCCCAGAGGCTATCATTTTATTTTATGAACTGACCACATACATTAGCATTGGAAACAGATGCATGTGCTATAATTTTCTAGATTTTTTCACTTCTATTTCTACAACTACAACAATGCTATTATATTTTTATATACCTTCCTTCAGACCAAAAGGTGGACAATGATTTTCCGTAGTATCTTAAGAAGAGCACTGAGCCGGGAGCCTAAGGACCTTGATCTTAGGAGGCAGATAAGCTGGAGGACATTTTGAGTCACTAGCATTCTTGGTCCCAGTTTCATTACAAGATTAGACTAGGTGCTCACCAGGACCTCTCTAATTCTGAGTCTAAAAAGGCTTCATAGAGAGAATGTACTTTGGAAACAACTAACCAGGTATATGTTTTTTGAAGTGTTAATGATTGATAGGTTGTGACACTGAAATCAGTGAAACTCGAATCAAATATTTACACATACTTCCATTGCATGGGAAGTATTTTCCATTATGGGAAGGTATTGGGCAATGGAAAATTTTTCAAATACTTTTACTGGAAGAGACTAATTAGACTCCGTTTTTTGTTACAATTATATAAGGCTCTACTAGAACAATAATGATATGTGAAACTCTCTGTTTATTCATAGACTGAAATACCACAACAAGAATTACTTAGCAAGTTGCTTTCAGACTAACATGCTTATGATTTGCTTAAGAATAGGGTGCATAAGATAATGATTTTATTTAAAAGACTAAGTCTATTGTTGTTAGTATTGTTAACAATTATAATTCAAAATGTCAACAATGTTCTCATTAATTATAAGCACTGTTCCTTGAAGTTGGCCTTAAATGGAAGTCAGAAATCATGGCTCATATTCTTAACTAAGCCATTGACTTACAAGACAATAAAATGTCAAAGCATTTCAGTTCTCTCAAAAGATGGAAAAAATGTCATTCAACGGAGTACCCCAATTCTGTCTGTGAACCAGGAAAGACCATATTAATTGTACTGCATGTGTTAATATGGAAAGCTTTGGAAAACATCTCTGCTACCTAAATGTTTACTGAAGTGAATTACAAATTGATTATCACACTCTTTTAAATTACCTATTTCAACTTTCAACTTATTCATTCTTTCAGGATGAATTCCACATGCATATTGCCCATTTTTTAAAACAGAGCTTCCCTTTACTTATCCTGAAATAACTTTTTTGAAGCTTTAGTGATTACTTAATAATGCTGGAATTTAGGGATCTGACAACCCAGTCCATATCCCACCCCCATCCATACCCTTCATTGTGCAAAAAACGTTGATCCTATCTCCTTCTAGTTGTTTTCCTCATTAGAATCCTAGTCTTTCAAATCTGCCTTTAAATGGAAGTTTTCTATTTCCTAATTTTTATTTCCCTTCTACTAGTGATCTTTATTTATTTATGTTTAGCTCTATTGTCTTCCTTGAGTGTTTTGTACAAAAACATAGCATAATTTTCTGAATAAAAGAAAACTATGCTTTCTTTCATTGTTCCAATAACTTTCCTAATATTCAATATTTCATGTGTCTTGTATTAAAACAACACATTGAGAAATTAAATGAAAATCTCTATCCCTGAATTCAAATAAACATCTCAGAATTCTTTACCTTTTTTTGTGGTTTTGGCAGCTGGTTGGTACAGGGAGCCAAACCCCTGACCTTGGTGTTATCAGCACTGTGCTCTAACCAAGTAAGCTAACCATCCAGCAGAATTCTTTACCTTGAAATCATACTTTCTGGGCCGGCCCGTGGCTCACTCGGTAGAGTGCAGTGCTGATAACACTAAGGCCCCGGGTTCGGATCCCATATAGGGATGGCCAGTTTGCTCACTGGGAGAGCGTGGTG
>NW_007728642.1:213422-215356 GCF_000696425.1 Galeopterus variegatus | reverse complement strand
AAAAAAAAAAAAGAAAAAGAAAAAAGAAATCATACTTTCTATCATTCATTACTGAATGTTGACCATTACACTTTCCCATGCTGAATATTATTTGCCACTTCCTTGTTCATTTCTATTATTAGGAGAAATTTTCTTAGTTCTTTCCCTTCCACTATTACTTAAGTAGAAACTGTGTTTCTCATGATACACCAGCTCAAGGGTAAAAAAAATTATCACAATAGCAATCAGGCATGAAAATTTTCCTGTTCTTTCCCATGCCCTGCAAAAAATTGAGCCCCCTAAAAATTAAGCACGTGTTTTTCTGAATATTCTTTTGGCTGTTCTCTTCTGTTCTAGCTCACTAAGGTGATGACTCTTGTTGCTCTTGATATCCAAAGTAGTAGCCAAGATGACAACATCTATTTAGAAAGTCTCTACTGCACCATACCAAAATGTGCACAGTGCTGCAGCCATCAAAGTCTACACTGCATGTCTGGTATGAGGGGCCAAGTGTGTACCAGGAAAGTTTCCAGCTTCTATAGCTACCGGCACTAGTGCCATGCCATCTTGCGCTATAGATATTTCTGCTTTTTTGGTATTCACTTGTTCTCCATTTGTACTCCCGCATTCTTGGGTTTAGTCCTGAATCCAAGGAGTCTGACCTAGAGGATAATTTCTTCCCCAAACACTGGCCACCCATCCTTAAATCAAGCCTGAACACATTATCATTGTGAACTTTCTCTTCCCACATGACAAGTTATCTCCTGTGAAGTTCCTTATTCCCAGAATGTGTTCTACATATACTTGATCTAAGTTAATCCTTATAACCACCCACAGAACAGATGGTGCCACCATTTTACAGATGAAAAAACAAAGGCATCAAGAAATTAAATTACCCTGTGTCACACAATTGACAAGTGACAGACCCAGAATCAAATTTGGTCTCCAGACTCCAAAGCCCTGAAGTATAATTTCTCTACTTTCTATTGATTTGTATTCCAAAGATTCCTAAACATGGTATTACACTGCCTCAATGCCAGGGAACCAGGGTCTTGGTGATCCCATAACATTTCTCCACTGGACATGCCCAGACCTGACTGAATCCTTGAGTAAACAGTTCTGGTTCCAATTCCAATTCTTGTGTGTGAAAGTGTTAGGATGTAGTCAAGGGAGGTTGAGCTATGGAGACAGAAAGATCTAAGTATGAATATGGATTCTGCATGTACTGTGAAAGATCCCTGAGCTTCGTTTTTTTCTCCTCTATCCTATTGGCTAATAGCCATTTTCCAGGGTTGAAAAGTGTGTGGTACTATTAGGCTTCCCTTTCTTTCCTCTCCAAGCTTCAGAATTCTCTCTTCCAAATCATTTCTAAAAGTCATAAATAAACCTTTTCTGGTTCTCCCAGGCAGAGCCTAAACTCTCTTATTCTGTAAACTTACCAACTTGTGAAAGCTCCTCTCAAGCTCCATATCGCACTGCTTTGGAATGTGTATGGGTCTGTCTTGCCCAGGGGACTGTAAGGCACTTGAGAACAAGGATTGTTTCATACTCAAGATGTACACTTAGTATCAGGAAATAATAAGAACTTCTAGAAAAACCCATGACTAATACTTGCTATTTACAGATATATATATTCCTTGACTTTGTTTTTTGTTTTTAGTGCCTTGTGACCTAAGCAGTTTCTTTATTTTAGAGTTCTTACCTATATGTTTCTAACAACAGAGGAATGTGGCAAATGTCCATAGACCTAACTCTACAAGGTACTTGCCATCAGTTCACATACTGATATCTTAATTATTTATTTCAATTTTGCTGCCATCTATTCCATAATTCAATGTGTCTAAGATCATGGTAGATGGGACCATCTGGAATGGAATGCAGATAAGTATATTTCTTATTTTAGTAAATATGGATTTATGTTCAGGTGCATCCTAGAAGAAAATATGACCAGCTGA
>NW_007728642.1:209432-212408 GCF_000696425.1 Galeopterus variegatus | reverse complement strand
ATTCCTAGTTGTGTAATGTTGGTAAATTTCTTAATCTCTCTCTGCCTCTGTTTCCCCATCTTCCAGATGAATATTTGTGCCTACTTCATAGGGTTGTTGTGAGGATTAAGTGAGTTGATATATGTTAAGCATCTAGAACAGAACCTGACACATTAAGAACTATGTAAATGTATATTGACATCATCATTGTCATTATTATTTGTTATTACTTAAAAGAATGTTTCATATTTGTGGTAAGTACAACTGAGGCTCCACAAAGGTGTGCCACAGGGATCTTGTCACTGCATCTTGCTCCATCTCTCAACTTTTTACATTGCTACATACATCTAGAAATGCTCATACTCACATTTGAGAAGCAAGTCATGATAAATTCTTATAAATATATGTGATGTTCAACAGCTTCTCTTTATTACAGTATAAAAGTAATACTTTATTTGTTTTCTCTTAAGACTTCACAGTCTTACTAGGGCTTATACGTTCCATGTGACTGCTGACTCTGTAAGAACTCTGTCGTATTTATGAGGCATGATATTATTTGGGAAACCACGTTGCTGGGGAAAAGCAGGTCATGCTTGTATGTACTCAACCAAACTAGGCTTTGATGTAGAGCCTTTAATTGTGTCAAAGCACAATGTGAGTAATGACTATGAGTTGAAATATATGAGTTGAAAACCCAAACTTTATATAGTTCTCTGTAGTTTAATGAAGTGTTTTGAATATATTGTCTCATTTTTTTCTTTTTAAAAATAGCTTCTTTTTTTATTATTATTGTCTCATTTAATGCTCAAACAGATCTATGAAAAACTGGTATATCCATTTTGCACAGGAAGAAAATCTGTTTCAGGAACATTAAGTAAACTGACCAAAAAACACTAGGCCAAAAATGGAAAGTACTAACAAGAATGTGCCCTTATTACTTTTTTTAATTTTTGAATTTTAACTTACACCTTGTAATGGTACATACTTATGGGATGCAGTCTGATTTTGATACATATATATGTTGTATAATGATTGGTTCAGTGTTAATGTATTCATTACTTCATGCATTTATCATTTCTTTGTGGCAAAAACATTCAAAAGCCTCTCCTCTAGCTAATATGTAATGTACAAAACTTAACTGTTAACTACTGTACAACAGAACACCAGAATTTATTCCTCCTGTCTAATTATAATTTTGAATCCTTTGGCCAACCTCTCCCTGTTTTTCTTCCCTTCCCTCCCCAGTCTCTGGTAACCACTGTTCTATACTCTGCCTCTATAACATCAACTTTTTTTATTAGATTCCACATATAAGGGAGGACATGTGGCATTTGTCCTTATCCTTTAAAGATAATTGATGGTATGGATTTGCTTCAAAATAACCTAATTGGAGAAGGGAGTACAGATTAAAACAAATTGTCCAGAGTTGATCATTGTTAAAGTTGATTGATAGATACTTGGGGCTCATTATCCTATTGCCTACTTTTGTACATTTTTTTAAATTTTTCATAATTAAAAAATAAATTGTTTAGGTTTTTAAAAAGTTTTTCTGGAAACAAAATGTGAAAGTGTGAATTCTGGTCATGCTCTATGTGTCACTGCTATGTGTCACTGGGCAGGCCTGCACCCAGTTTCCTCATCTGTAAAATGGTGATAATAACAATACCTCCCTCATAGGGGAACTGTGAGAGTTAGATGTGTTATTGCATGTTGAATGGAGTATTATTTTGATTCTCACTTGTTTGTTTTTCTTGGTTTTTTTTGGCTGCTGGCCGGTAGGGAGATCTGAACCCTTGATGTTGGCTCTATCGGCACCACGCCTAACCAAGTGAACTAACCAGCCAGCCCTGTTTGCTTTTTCTATAATAGGTTAATACCCATTTTGAACAAAATATTAATAANACAATACCTCCCTCATAGGGGAACTGTGAGAGTTAGATGTGTTATTGCATGTTGAATGGAGTATTATTTTGATTCTCACTTGTTTGTTTTTTTTGGTTTTTTTTGGCTGCTGGCCGGTAGGGAGATCTGAACCCTTGATGTTGGCTCTATCGGCACCACGCCTAACCAAGTGAACTAACCGGCCAGCCCTGTTTGCTTTTTCTATAATAGGTTAATACCCATTTTGAACAAAATATTAATAAACTTATTCACTTCTTCAAAAAAATAAGCACCTAAATGATGTACAAGATGTGTTCTAAGCACTGGCATATAGAGGTAAACAAAATAAGAAAGTACCTAGCCTCAATTAGCTTAAATTCTAGTAGGAAGAAAAAAAAAAGAAATATGTATATGTGTATAATGAGTTAAATGTTAACGTAGAAAAATATAGACGGATAAAGTGATCAAAGTGACAAGAAAGGGACAGCTACTTTAATAAGATGATCAGAAAAGTTGTCAATGGTGTACACAGTCATCACTAAAAATTAAATTAAATAAAGCTGAAATTAAATTTTACAAAAACAAAGGTTATAAATATTTTAAACATCCTAATTATTTTAACATTTTACTATTACCCATGCTCTTGAGATTATTCATGTCTAATGTATCTGTATGGTGGAAATACTATACAATGCTGTGCTGCTACTGTGGATCTATTTCCATCCCCTACCTTTAGTGACATCATTTTAGTACTTTGAAACTGGCCATGGTCCGTGTATTTTACACCAGGAAATTCAGCACATGCAACAAATCAGAGATTAGTTTATTGTTTATTGCTGGTCACTCTAAACTTAAGATGATAAATTAAATGTCAAAAATGTGGACTAAATTTAAGATTATGTTATGATATACATACAAGCATACATTCTTTTTAGAGTGAGAGAGCCAGTTGTAAATATTTTTCAGCACACCAGTGGGTAAACCTGTGTAATAAAGTTATAGTAATTAATAAAGTGATAAAGAGACTTGGATGTGAGAGTCAGCCTTGCAGATATCCTAGGGAAGAGGATATTCTGTTCTAAACAGAAGAAACAGCAAGCACCGGCCAGTGTGGCT
>NW_007728642.1:204081-208505 GCF_000696425.1 Galeopterus variegatus | reverse complement strand
CCTAGGGAAGAGGATATTCTGTTCTAAACAGAAGAAACAGCAAGCACCGGCCAGTGTGGCTAGAACCAAGTTAGCCATCGGGAAGTGGTTGGGGTCAGAGGGATAAACCAAGCTGGATCTCATTGTGCCTTAAAGATCATCATAAGGATTGCTTTTTAATCTGAGAGAGATGTGAAACCCCTGGAGGGCTTTGAGCAGATAACTAACCTGATGTGACTTACACTTTAGTAGTATGCTCTGGCTGTTGTGGATGAGGAATCACAGAAGCAGAAAGACCATTGGTAGGCAATAATCCAAAGAGAGGTAAGGGTGGCTTCCACCTTTGAGGTGAGGATGATGTTAAACTGGCCAGCTTTTAAGATATATTCTGATATATCTTAAAGAGCCAACAGGGCTTGCTGACAGACTGGAAATTGAAGATAAGAGAGAAGAAAGTTAAGGATAGACTCCAAGAAAGTTAAGGATAGACAAACAACTGGAAGAATAAAGTTGGTAATTACAAAGTTCGAGAAGATCAAGACGGCATTTACTAAGACTGTGGGAAGAATAGGAAGGGGAGGGAAGAATTTAGAGTCTGGGTTGGCTTCAGACATGTTAAATTTGAGATCCCATTAGACATTCAAATGAAGATATTGAATATGCAGTTGGACACTTTCGTGAGGAGTTCAGGGGAAAGGCTTAGGCTAGATATATGAGTATAGAGAGCTGGTGTATAAAGCCATGAGACTGGCCGAGGTCAAGTAGGGGGTGAGTCAACATAGGAAAAAGTTAAGATCTGAGGGTTGAACCCTGCAGGACCCCAATGTTAAAGGATCTAGGAAATGAAAGGGACCACAGGAGACTAAGAGGGTACACCTGTAAAACAGAAGAACCAGTTACTATAAGGAACTCATTTAAATTATTTATTTCTTTTTACCCTGCTTCTTTCCTATGAAGGCTTTGAGGCAGTAAACAATAAAAATAAATAAAAAGCTAATAAAATTGAAATAGAAAAAAATCTGAGTCACAAAAGAAAAACTAAAAATATGGGAACTATGGGAAACAACATGGTTACTGCAAACTTTATGTTTGGTTCTGAGTTTCGTAGAACACACAACAAAAAGGAAATATAATCAGTGTATTAGTTTGCTAGTGCTCCCATTACTGTCTTTAAGGAAAAGTGCTTTTATAGGATGATTGGTTTGCCCTAATATTCTTTTAATGATTTTATTAAATGTACATGTGAGTCCAGATGGAATGTTCCTGAGTTGATCATAGGAGCTAGGAACTTGTTATGCCCCAGTCTGCTGTCTTGAGAAGTGCAAATATTCTTGGTAAGAAATAAAGACTGCCATTATTCTGTTTTGATTGCATCTTTAGGCTTTGATGCTGAGAAGAGGAGTAATCAGGCAGGAAAAGTTCTGTGTAATCCTTTCTGAAAGCCAAGTCAAATATTGGGAAGCAATACTGTAAGCATCACTATTAGAAATAAAAGTAAAGATCAAAGGCCCAGTTTGATTGCATCTTTAGGCTTTGATGCTGAGAAGAGGAGTAATCAGGCAGGAAAAGTTCTGTATAATCCTTTCTGAAAGCCAAGTCAAATATTGGGAAGCAATACTGTAAGCATCACTAATAGAAATAAAAGTAAAGATCAAAGGCCCAAGAAAAAGTCTGTGGACCAGGGCAGCCAATATTCAAGATATGACAGGGAGCCGTAAAATGTTTTAAGAAAATTACCTACTAAAAATATGACTCCTTTATATTTTCAAGGAGATATATGTTTATATTTTAATTTTAATTAACCTGAAAAAAATTTTTGTGTAAAGATTCTAGAGGGTATGACTTCCCTTGATTTACTAGGGCATCTTTATTCCCATCTGATTTATTGCTCTGATAAGCAATAAACCCTAGAAATTAGAAAGGGGCTTGTTTGTTTCTTAAGAGGGTGCAGAGAAGGGTGAAAATATCTCTGTAGACTATGCCCACTTTGAGGTCATGTTTGGTAGGGGCAGAATAAGAAGAACACCAAAAAGTATTCCTGAGGGATGTTGTAGCTGGTGTCACTCCCAGATGGAAATAAGTACTGTGAGGAGAGGATTCTGTGAGGAGGGAGGTGCCTGATGTAATCAACTCTGAATACCAAAACCTTCAATGTAGTTCAGATTCAGCCCTTTCTGTCCATATAGCAATATATAATAATGGGAGGGAATATTTACTTAGGAATTTGTTGAAGATAATACCAGAGTTGGCTGAGTATCACTAAACCAACATAATAAAATGAGAATTTACATTTATTTTACTACCTGCCACAGACTGATTTGTGTCTCCCCCAAAATTCATATGTTGAAGCCCTACCTCCATGTAATGATATTTGGAGATAAGGCCTTTGGGAGGTAATTAGAGTTAGATGAGGTCACAAGGTTGGTAGCCCTCATGATGGGATTAGTACACTTATAAAAACAGGACAAAGCAAGAAGGTGGCTTTCTGCAAACCAGAGAGAGCCCTCACCAGAAATCCCACTCCAATTTGTTCTGGGATTATTTTCTGTTTTACCATCTCTGTAATCCTCATACTCAAACTTCATTTCTTACCTCTGGAACCACAGATTTAGCAATCTTTCTGGCTCACTTTCTTGCATTATGTATCTTTGTGTTCCTTTATGGTTTCTGATGGTGCACATACTTGTTGATTCTTGTGTCCAATGAGAAGTCTTATTCTAGTTTCCTGTCCAAAGTATCTCCATCCCAAACTCTAGCCCATACTTGATCAAATCAGGCTTGGCCCTGTCTTGGCTGAGAATTTATTCAAACACAGAAGTGGGGAATAGGGGTGGGTGGTGAAATGTTATCAAGATTCTTAGGTTCCTCGAGACAAAATGGACTGGATTTTAGTGATGCTTAAAGTGCTTCAACATTGGGTGGTTAGGTGAGGCATTCAAAAGCCACCCTTATGTATCAACAGAATCTACACTCTCTATGAGCTCCCCAGAGAGATTCAAGCATCAATGCATGGAAAATCTGGGCTTTGTGATAATAGTACAAGACTACATAGATGTCTGTGACCCACTGTTTTGGCAGAAGCCTCTTAATCCACCAACCATTGAAGGCAGAAATGCAGCTTCCTCTTGAACGTCATGCTCAGTTCCAGGCTACCCTTTAAATGTTTTGGCAATTTCCACAATTTAGGATGTGGTAAAGGATGGGATCTCCCAGTTCAGCCAGGGGAAAGTAAAGCAATTAGCTGTGCTCAAGGAAAGGAAGTGATTTGACACATTGCTCTGGACTCAATTCAGGGAAGGCCTTGGAAGGCTGCCTCATTAGGAGGTCTTTTACTGATCCACTCCCAATTCTAGTCCATGCATAAGTTCAGTTCTTGAACAATATCTCAGCGGCACCAGTTCTGCTCTTCTGCCATCACACATACCCCATACGTACATATGTCTGGGGGAAGTAGATTTCAACAAGTAGATATCATTTAGTTCCTTGTTACAACAAAACATGTGAAACAGCCCTTGACTGATGTCCTTGAGAGAAGAATTTCTGCCATCTTCCAGGCCTGGGGTTCAGGTAATCCTCATTCCATTTATTTCCATCTGTATATGCCACATTGGATTTGTCCCACGCAAGTCTTCCTTGGGATGTCACTTCCTTGTTTGAGGCATATTCTCTCTCTAGAGAATTGTCCTTGGTTATACCTGCTTGGTGTTGGCTTTTAATGATATATATTATAATCACAAAAAGCCAAAAACTATAGTTGTATCTTATAACCCTCCAGATTCAGAATTGAATACATCCTGTAAAACCTAGATCCCCAGTGGGCAGCCCTCAATCTGTATATTGGCACAGTGTTTTTTGTTTGACTCAAAAATTTGTTTATAAATTAACTTGGTTACCAATATTTGGATATCAGAAGAGTTTTTTTTTTGTTTTGTTTTGGGTTTTTTTTTTTCTTAATATCTGGCAAGACTTTGCACATATTTTCACATTCCTATGGTTACCAATATTTGGATATCAGAAGAGTTTTTTTTTTGTTTTGTTTTGGGTTTTTTTTTTTTTTCTTAATATCTGGCAAGACTTTGCACATATTTTCACATTCCTATGTGACATAGAGCTGGAGCTGAGTCTCCTTTAGATGCTGCCTACTCTTTCCAATTCAATCCAGTAACCACCATTTTCTGTTTTCTCTCTAACATGCAAACCAAGTATGAATTGCGACTTATCATTACATTTACACTGCTGGTTTTCTTAGAATACAGAAATATTTCTTTGCATTCATGCCTGTATCAAAAGTAGAAAAATGAAAGATAAATTTCCCACAGATTTTCTGAAAAATGAAATAAGAGCATATTTCTTTGTGGAAATAAAAATTATTTCTACAAGTTTAATATGCAAAGAAAGTGTGTTTCTGTTGTAAGCATTCAACTTGACACCATTGTAAAACAAAA
>NW_007728642.1:202607-203513 GCF_000696425.1 Galeopterus variegatus | reverse complement strand
AATGCAGTAATGCTGCAATAAACTGCATTTACAAAGCTGTCTGTCTTTGCTCACATACCTCATCATACAGCGCCCCCACACACACCCTAACTTCCCACCCCATCCCCATCCCTCTCCATTGGCTTTTGAGTTTGCAGCTTCTGCTTTAAATGACAGATCTACAAAAAGAAATGATACCCAACTGCCCTTCATTACCACCCCCAAGGACCCAACATACCCACCATAAAACAATACTGTTCCAACAAGGTATTTTTCTGATTAATAGTTGCTACAAATCATGGAGAAGTGATTTGTGTGTTCTTTGAGATGCTTGATAGAATTCAGTGACCTAATGGTGAAACAAAGAATGAGGCACTTATACAACTGGATGTTTCAAACAGATTGGTGGTAAATTGTGTCTCTTGTCCTAGGCCACGGCAGAGCTATTAGAAATAAGGTCTGAAATATACTTCATATTTGAAAGAGTACTCTAGGCAGGGGGCAGAGGCTGATTGATATGCCAGGAACACATTCAAACATTTGGGCTACTGGTGGCTAAATAAATATCCCAAGCACTGATAAGTTAAGAAGAAGAGGAAGAGAAGGAATATGCACAACAACAACTGGGCTAAAGTCAGAAAATGTTTTGAGCAGATCAGAATTCAGGCACACCCAAGTTTTGATATCAGCAGACTGTGATCAAAATAGTCTGGAACCAACTAAGAACAGGTGCTGCTGAAATCCTGGCAGGCCCAGTGAGTGCTGTAATCAAAGGCAACCCTTCTCAGGAAAAAGAAAGGAATCTGACAGCAAAGTCCAGGCAGGAAGAGTACTGACTCCTTCAATCTACAGTCGTCCACGTCTCCACTTCCAGTCAAGATGGTGGAATAGATGGTCCCCAGTGTCACTCTCTCCCACAAATCAACC
>NW_007728642.1:201850-202567 GCF_000696425.1 Galeopterus variegatus | reverse complement strand
GAATAGATGGTCCCCAGTGTCACTCTCTCCCACAAATCAACCAATTTACAACTATAAAAAATCAATAACAGCCAAGCCGGGGTTTCTAGAGCTGAGGGGAAGAGGAGGAGAGACCTACAGAGTGCATAAAAGTGGGAGAAGCCACAATGAGAGAAAGAAAGAACCATTCCAGCCATTTTGAGCCCCTGCTGCTTGCAGGCTAGAAATGTGAGTGAATGAAGCAGAAACTGGCAAAAGCCGCAGCTGTGACCTTCACATGAAGTTGATTGGAGGTGGCAGGGAAGAAGAGGTCCTTGGTGGCCCCCAGGCCAGCAAGACCACTAACAGCATTCCCGTGGACCCACATAGGAGCAAGGAGCCACAACAAGTGAAAAAAAGGAGCCACTCAGAGGCTAGTGAGTCATCGCAAGGGACCGACACACAGCCAGTACCATGGGACGTGTTTGGAGCATGGGTAGTGGGGCAGATGGGCCCAACGGGGGAACACTGGGGCACAGCAAGGACAGCTGGTCTGCCTCCAATCAGCACAGGACCACTCAGAGGAGACTGGTCAGAATATAGAACTGTGTGGGGGACAGTTTGATGAAAAGACTCAGGCCCAGACCAGAGTCTCTACACAACCCAGGTGCACCGGATCTCATGAGAGCTGGAAGTATCTATAAAATCAACCATTAAAACCTGAGCTGCACAAAAAGCCTTCCCCAGGGAATCAGCAGC
>NW_007728642.1:200678-201728 GCF_000696425.1 Galeopterus variegatus | reverse complement strand
CCAGCACAGAGTTTAAGTGGTAGGAACAGCAAATAATCCAACACAGAACTGAAAGAAAAAAAGTGCCCACAATCAGAGATGAAGTTTGATATTTACTAGTAAAGGTATCACATCACCAAAGAACACCTATAAAACCTAGAAGGACCGGAAGTCCCCGGGGCTAACAAGCCAGAAACGGAGGCTGGGGGCCTCAGTCATGGCCCCCAACATCCACAACCAGTCCAGAGGGTGGGGACCTCAGGCCTCGCACACACCCCCTGACATGCACAACCAGCCCAGTAACAACCACCAAGCTGCAGCAGAAAGGGCCCCAGTTTCCCAAGCTGGGGTGGTGGAGGTGAGGGCTTTTGCCACACACCCCTGACATCTGCACCCAGCCTGGCAATGACCAGGCCACTGCTGGAAGCCCCCCAGTGTCTCCTGTGGGAATGAGGGGGTGCCACAGGCCTCAATCCTACCCGTCCTCCTTCCTCCTTCTATCCCATTTCCTTCCCCTTTCCCCTCTCCCTCTCCCTCCTAACTACTCTACAACATCATAGAATGTAAAAAGAAATAATATTAATTAAAAAATAAATAAATAAAAGTTCAAATTATTTTTAAAAATAAAATAAAATAAAGTCATCCAGATCAGGAGTGGAGTGGAGGTACAGGACATTATTATGTAGTTTTGTTTTGTTTTGTTTTGTTTTATTGTTAGATGTAATGAAGACATAAGAGAGAGGCTTAAGGAGATTCTTCACTGAGCAACAAAATCATTAAAAGTTCACTTTGGTCTTATAATACCACCTCATAATTACATGACTTGTTTATTGCCAGTTTTCAGACTGGGTTCTATCCTAACAAATCTAACAATTTTGTCATACAAAGCCTGACATGATAGAGTTCTTAGCACAGTCTGACCAAACCAGGACTGTTCTGGTTAACTCTTGTGGCATAACAAATTATCCCAAAATTTAGCAGCTTAAAACAGCCATTTTATTTTGCTTACAATGTGAGGTGTTAGTAATTCAGGAAGGACTCAATTGGGCAATTCTCCTCAGAGTCCCTTAT
>NW_007728642.1:198176-199640 GCF_000696425.1 Galeopterus variegatus | reverse complement strand
GGGGCTGTTAACATAAGCACCTACGCCCTGTCTCTCCATATGGCTCACTGCATAGCCTCTGTACTCCAAGGGGAAGTATCTCAAGAAGGAGATTCTGAGGAGCACGGGGAGTGAGCATTCCAAGAGACCAAGCAAGAAGCTGCAAGGCATCTTATGAGCTAGGCTTGAAAGTCACTCAGTCGCACTGGCACTGAAGCTCATTGATCAAGGAAATCGCTAAGACCAGCCCAGATTCAATGGAAGGGGGATTAGACCATCCCATCTGTCTACAAAAAGAGTGTCAAAAAATTTACCACTATCTTTAATCCACTATAAATGCCTTTTCGTCATTCTTCTATAAATCCTCTATATAATTGCTTCTTCTACCTTTCTTATGTTATTCATTCCCATCTGAATTTGGAAATAGACAGCCTTTACTCTGAAGCTATAGCTTTTAATTGAAAACTCTTCTTAGTAGCCAAGACTGGATATATGGAAAATAAGATCTTTTTTTATTTGTTTGTTTCTAACATTTGCTTTACTGTTTTGCAACATCAAAACTTGTGGAAGCCACATTTTTCACGCACAATTTGTGGTAGGAATTTTATTTTCAAGTTAAAATTTACTGTATAGAATTTCAGTTAATCTCCTTGAAGAAATAGTACAAAATGAAGTTTCTTAAGCTTGGGAATTAGAAGAGACAGGCAATAGACTACTCTTTGTTACATGCTGTTCTAGTATACTTGGTTTTATGTCATCTGTTCCTAGTTAATCTCAAATTACCTGTATACAATAAAAACTCATAATATCACTTTTAATCAAATTCTTCTTTTGTTTTTATGAAAACAAAAGTTTCTAATTTCTTAAACTTTATAAAGAGTAAAAGGATGTTCTTGTTTTTCCCAAAATGATAAAATTGCTGTATCCTCTTTCCTCATGGCTAATAAAGCACTTAAAATCCACACCCTAAATCAGATGCCTTATTGAAAGGAATTAAGGTTTAACATGAAATCGGAGAGTTTCTTTGAACTATGCCTTCGGGGCCTCTGTTCTAATCTGTGAAACTTAAAACATGTTTTTAATCATGTAAGATCTGGTTCTGTTTTTTTCATCCCTTTTTGTTCGTAGAGAGAGGAGAGGGGTGATTTTTTTCAGAATCAGCCAGTGACTGTTTCTTCCTTGGTGTCATCAATAAATTTTCCTTCCTCTGTGATATGATCATATTCCTCCTCCTTCTCCTCTTCCTCTTCTTCCTCCTTCTCCTCCTGTTTTCCACATTTCTTTTCCCTCTTCATTATTCTGTATTCTTGAACTGGATTTATGTCAAGGGAAAAACAAATTAAAAGAGGAAAAAGTAAAAATGAAGCATTATATGTCTTTCACTATAAGGATTTATGGAATCAAATACATGTCAATTTACTGAACCTATCTAAAGTAGAAAAGTTCCAGCTTAGTGGACAGTTATTTATCTTTTGTCTTTTTTCC
>NW_007728642.1:155109-197778 GCF_000696425.1 Galeopterus variegatus | reverse complement strand
TATGTGGGATCCGAACCCTCGGGCGGGAGTGCCGCCGCGCTTCCCAAGCGGTGCACTATCCGGTGCGCCACCGGGCCGGCCCAGTGGACAGTCATTTAAATCAAACTAAAAAGACTAGTTAGAGCAAAGAAGGAGGATTTTAAAAGGTTAGTAAATTATTAAGCTAAAAATTTTAGGACATATAGTAGGTAACAGGCAAGTCCATAATGACAGAAAGTAGATCAATGTTTGCCAGAGACCAGGAAAGGCGCAATGGGGAGACCCTGCTAACGGGCACCTGGTTTCTCTTCAGGATGATAAAAGTGTTCTGATAATTAAGTACAACCATTCATATACCGTTTTCCCTAGTACTCCTATGGGCCCTAGGACCTGTTTTTATTCTGAAGAAATGCTAAATTTCTATCAGCAATGCTGAATAGGTTGAGTTACACCATCCTGGTGGGGTTGTGAGAGGTAAGCAGGAAAGAATTGTTCTGAGGAACAAAGAGCCAGAAATAGTCCTGAGCTGCCTCACCACCCCCATGCATGGCTCATTCTAATCACATAGTTGATCAGCAGTTCATTTTACTCTAAATATTCAAGTATTTAAGTGTATTTTCTCAAAGGGAACTGCAAAAGTCAAACACAATCTTGAGTGAACAATTAAGGTGTTAACTGGTTGATGAACTAGAAAGTCAAAAGGTAGGGTGCACTTCAGGGTTGGTTTGATGCAGGAGTTCAACAATTTTGTCAAAGATTTAATTCTTTCCTCTCTCAGCTTTACCTTCTACAGTGTGAGCTCATTCCAGGGTTGTGCTTCATGATAGCACCATGGTCACAATGGTCCAAGGCTTACAGCCACATACAAAACTGTGCAGACAAGAGAGAACATGTCTTCCAATAGCACTTGTAGAAGAGGCAAGAAACGGGCCGGCCTGTGGCTCACTCGGGAGAGTGCGGTGCTGATAACACCAAGGCCACGGGTTCGGATCCCATATAGGGATGGCCGGTTGCTCACTGGGTGGGCGTGGTGCTGACTTTCACATGTCAGCTTTTTGTACATCCTGCAAGAATATGGAAGAATCATAAACATTTCAGGAGGAGGCCCTGATGTGTTATGCAAAGTCTTTGCCGCACTGCTATAGGTAGAATCTGCCGGTATACTCCCAGGCTGCTTTCCTTAACCAAACACCTGAGGTTGTGTGACTGCAACATTCCAAGTATGCATTTCAGCATCAGATCATGAGAAGGCAACTTGTTTTGTGTTGAGTGGCAGTATAGGCAGAATATGTTCTCCAGCCTGTAGATCAGGAATTTGTAACCAGGGGTGTGTGGCTGGGCTTCAGAGGTTCCAGGAACATTCTGTATGTGTGTGTGTATTTTACTGGAGAGAGAGCACATAACTTTTATAATATTCTCAAAGGAGCTCATGACTCAGAAAATAGTTTAAAACCTTTTTTCTAGATTGTAAAATCACTAAAAGAGAAAGCTCCAAAAACCACAACAAGGGGGCCGGCCTGTGGCTCACTCGGGAGAGTGCGGTGCTGATAACACCAAGGCCACGGGTTCGGATCCCATATAGGGATGGCCGGTTTGCTCACTGGGTGAGCGTGGTGCTGACAACACCAAGTCAAGGGTTAAGATCCCCTTACTGGTCATCTTTTAAAAAAAAAAAAAAAAAAGAAGAGGCAAGAAACACCTTTCCCAGAAATCCATAGCAAATCTCCCCTTGTGCCTCCCCGGCCTGACTGGAGACAAGAGTCCATTTCTGACCAGTCCCTGTACCCAGGGAAATACTAACTTAACTGGCTGGGGTAGGCAACCCAGGCCTCAACCATTAATTTTGTCAAGGGAGATGGTGTTACTAGGATTAGCACAGGTTAGTCATGGTTCATTCCTGGTGATCAACTGCTTTCAAAGCATATCAGCAGGGGGTTAGACCCAGATAACATTTAAGTACTATTAGGGGAAAGGAGGTGACAGGAAGGGTCTTCAAAAAGTTCATGGAAAGATTTGTATTATCTTTTAATTCTATTTTTCCATGAACTTTTCAAAGTACTTTCATAGATTCTAGAAGACAAGGTATATGCACTATCATTTCCTGCCTCAACAGAAACATATCTAGTAAAGTAGATGTAGTGAGATAGGAGGTACGGTAACCATTTCACTTTTTTTCAGTAATAGATTAGAGCTAAATGGAATCCTGAAGTATACTCAGTCTGAACTCTTCATTTTATGGATGAAGAAACTGAAACTCAGATTAATTGATTTAGCCAAGTTTACAAAGTCTGGATCATCTATTTCCTAATCATTCAGTTATTCATTAGCAATTACTTATTGACCACCTACTATGTGCTGGGTACCTCTCTAGCCATTGGAGATACAGAAGGGAACAAAACAAAGCCAAACTGTGCTCTCATTAAGTCTGCATTTTAGTGGGAGCCTTTTTTCCTAATGTCATTAATCCCACTCTCTCTTTAAAACAACCCCAGGCAACACTGAAGTGAAAGTTTTCATTATCATCTACTTCTGATCATATATGAAATCCTTGTCTTTTAGCATTTTTAGTGTGGGTAATGGTCATTTAGGTATTATAAGATATAGTAATTCAAACAGAACCCTTAAGCGCATTAACTTTTAGTACCATGATAATCACTGTAATATTTAAAGTGTCCCATTTACACATGATATCTTAGTAAATGCTTGGACACAGAAGTTAAAGTTATACAAAGGCAAATAATCCATCCATCAGAAGGTATTGTTCTAAACCAGACACTTTGATACAAACAGACACAGTAGGGGCCAGCCCGTGGCTCACTTGGAGAGCATGGTGCTGACAACACCAAGTCAAGGGTTAGGATCCCCTTAACGGTCATCTTTTAAAAAAAAAAAACAGACACAGTAGCAAGAATAGCAATAATGATTTGAAAATCAGAATACACAATATAGGGCTTTTTTAATCAGGTAAAAGTCAGGTGGTGTCTACTTTTTACACATACCTTTCTCCCTACGTACTGTGGAAATAAAAGGAAGATTTAATTTTGGAAGCATTTCACTTTGTAAAGAAAATTGGATGCTATAACCATTTTCTCCTTAGGTTTTTTGGGAGTGTTTGTTTGTTTGTTTGTTTTGGTGGCTGGCCAGTATGGGAAAATGAACCCTTGACCTTGGTGTGACAAGGCTGCTCTCTAGCCAACTGAACTAACCGGCCAGCCCCTTAAACTTGTTTCAAGGCATTGTGCTTTATTTTGTTTCATTGAGAGGTTATTGCTTGTTTTCTGTGATTAACTTCTAAAATCTCTTTATAACTAAGAGTATTTTTGAAGCCCTAACAGATCCATTCCTGTCCTAGGCTGGACAAAGCTATTTCCTTCCTCTCTGGAAGTCTCGAATGGGAAAATTAAAATGTGTGATAAGACTACAGTCAAAGAAGAGGAGTGCTGGCTGGTCAGCTCAGTTGGTTAGAGCACAGTATTATAACACCAAGGTCAAGGGTTTGGACCCCCTTTGCCACCAAAAAAAAAAAAAAAAAAAGAGGAGGTAGAGGAGGAGGCATGGACCAGAGAGATGAGAATGTGGCTTGAAAACTGGTCCCACCTGTCCCTGAGGTTGGAAAGCACCCTGACAATTCATCAGTAAGAGAAACCATAGGCCTCACATTTCTAGAAGTCTAAAACAGGCCTGCTGGATTTACATTTAAATTCAAAACCACTTCCATTTCTGTGTCTCCTTTTGGGGTGGGGGTGGCGAGTGGCTGGCCAGTGTGAAGATCTGAACCCTTGATATCTGAACTAAACAGCCAGCTCCCGTGTCTCCTTTATGTGATTGCCTCCTACCTGGGAAGTTTTTAGCTACTCCCCACAAACTTGGCTACTCCTACCTAATACCTTCCTTGGCAAGCTCTGTACCTCCCACTAGTTGGTCCCTCTGGGATGCCCAGGAAGCCAATAGTCTCCTTCTGCCCCTACTTTGTACCACCATGTCATTATCGTATGGGTATGGGTTTGATGACCTTTGCACTTACTATTTCATCTGCAAAGAAATTCTCAGCCCTTGGATATCCATGTGGCTGCCTCCCTGTCACAAACTGTTTTCTCCAGGAAACCAACTCTGAAACAGACCTTTGTGCATAGGATGTTTATGCAGGAGTGTTCCTGAAATTAACACTTGTAGAAAGGAGAAAAAGGATGTAGGTTCAACAGCCTCACCTGGCCCCATGGGCAAACTCTGAAACTGAAATAGCCTGTTAGGTAGGTCCTCAGTTAGGCTTTTATACCCCCACCTTGATCAGTCATTGGATATGGGCTGCCTGCGGGAAGGGCATGTCTATGAGAGAAAGGTTCTTTGCATATGAGGCAATCCCTGAAAGTTCTGACAGTTGAAGTTTGACAACCGTCCAGCATCTGCAGCAAAAAGTCATTACTGAAGGGGGATCTGAGTGGCACCTCTCTGCATCTACACACCCCTCACTTCATTGAGACTCTGCATAAAGGTTACCACCTCAGAGAGGCCCTTCTGATCACCCTTTATGAAACTGCATCCCCATTCCTATCCCCCAAACACAATCTCAGCCTTCTTTTCCCTTCCCTGCTTTATTTCCACTTGATGTATATATTTATTTATATAAGTGTATTTTTCTAGCCCACAAACACATATACATGTACTAAATGCAAGCTTCATAAGACCCTGAACTTTTAGTTCAAACTGTATCTACTCGACACCTAGATGGTACAATTCCCAGTACAAAAAATATTTATTGAGTAGGTAAACCAAATCTGTCTACCACCTAGATCCCTTCATTAGAGCAAAACACCCACTGAGATAACTTAGAAACATGTTGTCTAAGTATGTAGAATCTTAGGTACTATCCAGAAAGATTTATTGACTAGCGTAAAACAAGAATCCTAACATAAGTCGATATTGTCTAAGGTGTAACCCACTGAAGGTGCCCTATAACTCTGGCAGAAGGAACATAAGCCAAATTATTCCAATGTACACAAGACCTTCCCTGAGAGCCCCTCAAAGAAGACACAATATATCAGTTCGTTAGGGCCACTGCAACAAAGTACCGCAGTCTGCCTGGTTTAAACAACAGAAATTTATTTTCTCACTGTTCTGGAGGAATGATGCTTAGTATCTGATCTAAAATCCACTCACTCTTTATTCTAAATATTCCTTGACCACATCACATGTCAGGCACTGTTGTCCGTACTAAGGCTAGAGAGTTAAAGAAGACAAACATATATATCTGTATCAGGAATACTTTCAGCAGCAAGTAACAGAACAGGCAATTAAAACTGGCTAAACCACAAGGACAATTAATGTTTATCTAGCAGAAATTTAGATAGAGGCAATCCACATTCAGCCCTTCTGAAGGATGACCAAGGATCCAGTCGTTTCTTTCCTGTGTCTTTAGCATGTTGGCTTTTGCCTGTATTCTTGTCACCTCATTGTTCCATGGCTACCATAGCTCCTAACATTTTAATCTGCTTTCAAAACAAAAAGAAGTGGTAAGAGAAGTTCTCTTCTTGTTGGTTTTGTTTGTTTTGGTGGGTGGCTGGCACAGGGATTGAACACTGGACCTAGGTGTTCCTGGTATATTAGTCCACTAGGGCTCTCATAACAAAATACCATAGACTGGATGGCTTAAAAAAACATAAATTTATTTTCTCACAGTTCTGGAGACTGAGAGTCCACGATCAAGGTGTCAGCAGGACTGGTCTCTTCTGACATCTCTCTCACTGGCTTGTAGATGGCTGTCTTCTCCCTATGTTTTCACATGGTCTTCCTTCTGTGAATCTCTTTCCAAATTCTCTCTTCGTATAAGGATATCAGTCATATTGGCTTAGGGCCTGCTATGTGCTTAATGTGTCCCCTAAAAGTTCATGTATGGGAAACTGGCTTGTAGATGGCTGTCTTCTCCCTATGTTTTCACATGGTCTTCCTTCTGTGAATCTCTTTCCAAATTCTCTCTTCGTATAAGGATATAAGTCATATTGGCTTAGGGCCTGCTATGTGCTTAATGTGTCCCCTAAAAGTTCATGTATGGGAAACTTGACCCACAATGTAACACTATTGAGGGTGGGAAATCCAATTATGTTATTGAAAGGTGGGGCCTTTAAGAGGTGATTCGATTGTGAGGACTATACCCTTGTGAATGGATTGATCTATTCATGAAGTAATGGGCATGGTTCTGGTGGCTTTAAAAGGAGGCCAAGTGAGAAGGTCAGTTCTCTCTTGCTTAGTCCATTCTTGCCATGTGACACCCTGATCACCACGGGACCTTATAGAAAGTCCCCACCAAGAAAACGGCCCTCACCAGATGTGTTCCCTGGACTGTGGACTTCCCAGCCTTCCAAACTATAAGAAATAAAACTGTCATATAAATTACCCAGTTTCAGGTATTCTGTTATAAGCAACAGAAACAGACTAACACCAGGCCCACCTTAAGTGACTTCATGTTAACTTAATTATCGCTTTCAAGAGGTATCTCCAATACAGTCACATTCTGAGGGACTAGGGATTAGCATATCAATACATGAACTTGAGGGAGATACAGTTCAGCCCATAACACACTAACAAGTACGTTTCTGAGTTAACAAAATAGATGTTAAAATGAATTCATGCACCACAAAACCATCCTAAAATAAATGAGCATCAGTCCATATCAAAAATCCCAGAAGGCTGTCCAGATGTGAAAGCTAATTGACAGCACATAAGTGAAGGTGTATTGAACAAGGAACTAGAGAATTTTATGGAAGTTCTTTGTGTTTTGGCCAGTGGACCGGCTTAATATGGCTTCAAATTGCCACTGCAATTCTGCATTCTAGTCCAAGGTTCATATTAAAAGATGATTTACTGTAACCCAAGGCATTATATTGAAGAATATGTCCTAAACATTATATTGGTTCTGAGGTGAATAATTTTTGGACCAGTTGTGTCAATAATACTATTATTGTGAGGAAAAAAAGATAGTGAGGTCCATAGCAAGGAAGCCCTGAAGCAGTTTTAATATTTTAGAACTGAAGTGTTGAATTAATGTGTCAGAATGTGGATACCCTGTATCTCCCCACCTGCCTCCCCAATCAAACCTGCAAGTTTCAAAGGAAAAGTACAAGTTTATTCTGTGCATTCATCCACTTTTTCTTTTTACTTAAGGAAGGCACTATTGGTCTTTTAAAATTGTATTTCTTAAAGTGTGATGTTCTCCAGCAAAGTCAGAATCACCTGGGGTTCCTTTTATAAGCTGACTCAGCCCGACCCTCCCGCCTAACTGAGTTTGATTCCCTGAGGGCAGGACACAGCAATCTGCTTTTGTAACAAGCCCCCTACCTGATGCCTATGTGCAATAGAACTTGAGGAACATTGTTTTTAGAAGTTGACCAGAATCTCATATTTAAAATATTTACTCTGGTGGATAGGTGAGGGAGTCGAGGGGAATGCTCCTTAAGATAGAAGAGGGGGAATATTAACAACAATAATAGTTTCATACCTAAGGCTCTTATGGTTTTCAAAGTATTCATACACATGGAACCCAGATGTCATTGTGAATACACTTGCTAATGTCTAGTATATGACTATGGGCTGTCCTACAAAGTTAGAAGCGTAGATGAGAGTGGAAATTTAATCTGTCAGGTAAGGTACTCCTGGGCAACATTCTTTTAGAAGCGAAGGTCCTACCAGTGAAGCAGCCAGACGGATTCTGAACAGCAGTCATCACTGCAGCTGCTAGATTCAGTCACTAAGGAGACAACAAGCCCAAATGGATTCATACAGTTTATTACACATGGCACAGATGACAGCATGAGATTCATGTCCACATCAGTTTCCCTTGCCCCCCACGTCCCATGGCGTAGATGCAGAGGTAGGCCCAGGTAAATGCTGCACAGAGAGAGTGGGTTAGTGTGAATGAAGCCAACGCTTAGAAAACCCCAACCATCCATCCATCCATCCATCCGTCCATCCATCAACTGATTGATTGATTGATTGCAGTAACCGGCCAGCTCAACCCCATCTTTTCAAGGCTCAACCACTCATATAGAAAGAGACATTGTCTTTATTATCTTGATCAGGAAGCAAATCTGTCTTCTGACTCACAGGGAAATATTATTTTTATCATCCTGGACTATCTTCAAGGAGGGAGGAAAACTAGCTCTATTAACCTGGAGTGTAAGCTAATCTGCTCCCTGCCCTAGAGCAACTTTTCGGATATCCTTGAACAAAGCTGTCAATGCTCTTTGCTTGGAAAGCATCCAGAAATGCCAGAATTATCACCCAACTACCTTTTAATATGTTTTGCTTTAATAACTCAAAAGTTATTCTGAGAGTTAGGATAACTCAAACTTGTCTTTTTTTCATAGGCTTCAGGGGACAGACACTTCTATTTAATACTTTGTATTATCATGAGCACAGGTTTCAAACTTTTTCAGTATTGTATCCTACATCTCAAGCAAATGGACCCTCACAATATATAAAACAGATAAAGCAGAACTGCTCTCTAAGGGGAGATCAGGTGAAGCCATCATGAGATGAACTTCTCAGCCCCCTTTCCCTCACCTCCCTGAGTTGGATTCTTCCCCTGCTTGGCCTCTGAGTATCCTCAAAAACTCAAAACACAGTTGAAAATCATCACTGTACTGAAAGAGTGATTGGTGTTCTCTAATGACTAGCCTTCCTCGGCAGGTTGGTAGGTTATCAGGTAATGAGAGAAGGGTTACATAAGTAAGAATAAATAAAAAGCAGTTCTCCTTGCATCAGTGCAGACAGGGGGAAAGCTGGTGGTTTTAATTAGCCACTAAGTCATAGAGGCAAGTAGTTTAGTTTCTGTTACCAAGAAACATGTCCAAAGGTGGCCATAAAGGGAAGCAGTCATCTCTGTACTGACTCACTTACTTATTCACTCATTTATTTTATTCAACAAGAATATTGATATTTATAACCTGCTAAGTACCAGACATATTGTTAGTACACAAAAGTTAAGACATGGTCCTTAGCTGGCAGTTAGCTCAGTTGGTTAGTGTTGCGCTGATAACACCAGGGTCCAGGATTTGATCCCTATACTTGCTAGCTGCTTAAAAAATAATTAAAATTTTATTTTTATTTATTTTTTTTTAAAAGATGACCAGTAAGGGGATCTTAACCCTTGACTTGGTGTTGTCAGCACCACGCTCACCCAGTGAGCAAACCGGCCATCCCTATATGGGATCCGAACCCGGGGCCTTGGCGCTATCAGCACCACACTCTCCCGAGTGAGTCACGGGCCGGCCCCAAAAAATAATTAAAATTTTAAAAAATGTTTTTAAAAGCCAAAGGAGGAGGGGCCAGCCCGTGGCTCACTCGGGAGAGTGTGGTGCTGATAACACCAAGGCCACGGGTTCGGATCCCATATAGGGATGGCCGGTTTGCTCACTGGGTGAGCGTGGTGCTGACAACATCAAGTTAAGGGTTAAGATCCCCTTACCAGTCATCTTTAAATAAATAAATAAGTACATACATACATACATAAAAACTAAATTCACTAATTAATTAAAAAATTAAAAATTAACAGTCAAGGGTTAAGATCCCCTTACCGGTCATCTTTTAAAAATAAATAAATAAATAAATAAAATAAAATAAAATAAAATAAAAGCCAAAGGAGGGAGGGATAAATAGGCACAAATATTACATAAGCAAAAATTATATAATTTTTATAACTACAAAAATTATAGACGTGTGCCATAAGAGGGTGTATTAGTCCATTTCTGTTGCTTGTAACAAAATACATGGAACTGGGTAATTTGTAAGAAAATGAAATTTATTGCTTACAGTTTCAGAGGCTGGAAGTCCAAAGTCCAGGGAACACATCTGGTGAAGGTCTTGTGGTGGTGACAGTGACCCAGGGGTCCCACATAGTAAAAAATGGTGGAGCAGAGAGAGACTAACCTCTCATGTGCTCTTCTTTTAAGGCTCTCAGAACCACACCCCTGACCACTATTTTTAATCCATTCACTAGGCATGGCCCTACAATCTAATCACCTCTTCAAGTCCCCACCTTTCAATAGCCATAATAGGATTTCCCACCCTTCCAACAATCACAGTGGGGGCCAAGTTTCTTTTCTTTCCTTTTTTTTTTTTTTTTTTTAAAGATGACCGGTAAGGGGATCTTAACCCTTGACTTGGTGTTGTCAGCACCATGCTCTCCCAAGGGAGCTAACCGGCCATCCCTGTATAGGGACCTGAACCCTCGGCCTTGGTGTTATCAACACCACACTCTCCCAAGTGAGCCACGGGCCGGCCCCAAGTTACTAAAACATAAAACCTGGGAGACACAATTCAAGTTTCAGTGAGTTGGAGGAGGGGGGAACATTCAGTCCACAACTGAGGGCATAACCTGTTTCTATAACATTTTCCCCTAGTTGACTTTTTCTGCCTGAGATAGTCTTTAGGAGTATGTGCAGCAATTCTCTGTATTGGAGAAGACACAAAGACTTGAGGGACACTTTTTTTTTCTAATCTACTGGCTTTGAAGGCATTGAATTTTATAAACTCTAAATACTTTTAATCCCCAAATTGTATGATCAGCTAACCAATACTGTGCATCAGGGAGACTTTTCTATATTCATAATACCCAGCTGCTTTTCTGACAAGATAAACTCACGATCACAAATAACTTAAACAGAGACTAATTTCTCCTTAGGGAAGAGTCTGGAAGCTTGATGCTGAGAATATATACCTTTTATTACAAATGATAATGCCTACTATTGTGTTAAGTGCTCTAGATATAGTATGTCATTTAGTTTAATTCTTATAACTACTTTATGGGTTAAGTACCATCCTCCCTTTGCAAGTGAGAAAAGGGAGGGTTAGGGCTGCTAGGTAACTTGCCCAGCCTGTCACAGGTAGTAAGAGGCAGAGTCCACGTGGGTCCACCCCCATTGCTGGACTCTTCGGGGCTCTGCTCCATGCCTTGATGAGCAAGAAGACATTGCCAGCACCTCTTTGCTCAGTCTTCTTTTTAGCTTTTATCATAAGAGGAAATTCATCTCTTCATTTTTTCTGACCAATAAGCCCCCTCCAGCTTTCTTTTCTTAATAATATCTAGAAAAAGTGAGAACATATGTGGTTGGGGGGTATAAGTCTTTATTGCTATTATTCAAAAACAGTCTTTTCCAATAAAGTAAGTGAGTGAATTGGTAGAGGAAATTCTAAGAGTATTAAATCTTGATGAAATTTTAAACATACTAAATAATTTTTATATTTTTAATGATGACACTTTTTGGGAAGTCGTTTGAGAATGAATTCTGTCTTCCAATTTTGAACTAGCAAATCATAGCAAGTAAATGTAGCAGATACCAGAGTGGATAAAATTATATTTAATTTTTTGCTAAGGATCATTAAAATAGGGGCCAGCCTGCGGCTCACTCGGGAGAGTGTGGTGCTGACAACACCAAGCCAAGGGTTAAGATCCCCTTACTGGTCATCTTTTAACAACAAAAAAAAAGCATCATTAAAATAACATTGATGTACTACTGAACAAAAATGCTTAACTTTGCATTATTTTTAAAATACAGCCATTTCCGGAATGAAAAATGGGATCATAAAATCAGTTCACAGAACATTTTAACTAACCTAAATGAATATTCTTGCTCTACAAAATTAATTTTTCATGTAATATATTTAATAAATACATCCTGCTAAAGATATAAGGGCTTTACTTCTCATATTTATAAAATTTAAAGAAGTATATCTAAATAGCCTGGAATAAGAGTTCCCTTTAATTCAAAAGCTAAGTCTATATTTTATTTTTAAAATATAAAAATAATTGAGAAAATGCCATCTGTTCTAAAATCCTTCTTATTGTTAGACTGGCCACCTGCATCTTGCTTCAGGGAAAAGCCATAAAATGACGCTTTATTGAATTTACTCTGTTACATAGGAAAAGAAAATACTCAAACACATGTGCAAAAGGTTCAATCGAAAGTAAAATATTTGGTTTGAAGTCTTTACACAGCTGCCTGGGATGCTGGTTCACCGATGCCAGAAGAGTACACTGCCTCTGTTCCACTTCCAGTTAGACAACAACCTCTTCCTGCTTGTTTTCACTGGTCATCTGTGTAAGGTTGAGAGTGGCTGATCAACAGCAGGGAAATTAAGAAGGAGGACCAGTTTCTAAATAAGAACGTATGATACCTACCTCCATAAGTGAATGAGCATCTGTTGAAGAAATTGCTAACAGATGTTGAAATAAGGTATACAACCTTATGATTACCAATCAAGTAAAAGACACAGAGAAAGAAAATTCTTCCTTCCAGTCATTGAGCCTAAATTTAACCTTACCACAACCAGGGTTAGGAATTTTGCCATATGACACAGGGACTATTAGCCAGAGTTTGCCAGAGAACCTGGATAAACAGGATTTATGTAGATTTATAGAAAGAGATTGTGATTTATTGAAAGAGATTGTCCTATGTAGGGCTCTCAATGGCTTAGATGGTGCCTGCCCACATGGATGAGAGTGGATCCTCTTTTTTCAATCTACTGATTCAAATGTTAACCTTTTCAGGAAACACCCTCACAAACACATCCATAAATAATGTTTTACCAGCTATCTGGGCATCCCAGGGTTAACCATCACGTTCCTGTTCTGTGACATACACATGCTGAGGGAGTGTCCCTGACAGAAAGCTGAGAGGTCACCAAGACTCCAGGCCTGCCTGATCCATTTCAGGGCTGGGCACTATGAGGCCAGCCCTCAAGTTTTAGCAATGCTTACCTCAGCTGTGAGACCTTAGGTCTTTTCCTCATGACACACCAAAAAAGAATTCTAAAGGAGGTCCAAAGGTGATCAGTAAACTTCAGAATCCTCTCAAGCCCTCCACTGGAACAATAAATCTGAGGACTGTTTCCTGTTTTTCAATCAAACCTAGGCCAATCATTATCATTAAATCTGAATGGGCAAAAGACATAGAAGAGGAGTTAAAGAGTCTTTTAGCCCATTATAAATAATCAACAACTTCCTCAGCATGATACAAGGATGTCTTTCTAATTGCAATAGATAAGTTCCCGATAAATTACCTATAAACTGAATTTCTGCAAGTGTTATGTGCTAGTGTGGACTCAACAGTACAGATTCATATGTTTTATTTTATTGTTATTCTATTTCAACTCCAAATTAATGTCTGATTTAGCATCATTTTCACTACTTTTTTCTCCTTCTACATTCTACCTCATCTTCTTTTCCCTACCCAAGTATGTTCAAGCTTCCTGAAACATCTATTTTGTAAACGTGGGCATGTGCATAACTTCCCTAAAGCGGGACACATCTATCTGTGCATTTAGTATAGAGGCTAATAAGTTCAAAATGATCTCAATAAATATGTTGCCAGCCAGCCCCTCCTTCCAACAGCTGTTATATGAGCTTATGCTACCTTGAATTTATTAGCCTAGGACAAGTTAATTGCATAGTTTCTACAAAATAGAACATGTTGTTCATAGTAACTACATGCTAATTCCTTTGAAAACATCAGTAATTATACAGTAACTTTGTATCTCCCAATAATTGTGTGATTAACTGTTGTTACACGTTTAAAGCTATGAGTGAGCTAAGCATCAAGGGAGAGTTCTGACAGGTTCATGCATAAAAGGACACTTTTCTATCCTAACTCTCTTTCCTAAGAACATTGCTTCTTTATTAAGGGTAGAGGGTTTTCACATGGCCCCGCCGAGGCAGAAGGGATTGCTGCAGCAGCCTTGACATTTAAGGCAACCACACAGATGCAGCAAGCCTTTTCCAGGCACAGAACCGCATGTACTCATGGAAGACAATATCAGTGATTGCCCAGTAAATACACATCTATATGAAGTTCAGTAAATGCACAGGTGTAATGGCTTAAGTTTTATGTCTAAACACAACTTTAAAACCACACTTCAGGCTGAGCACTTCTGAGAAATGATTGCACTTTTGAAGATGTTTGAAGTTATATAGCCTTCAGGATTCTGTCTCATAAAGCCAAGAAAGAAGTGTCATTTTTGCCTGAAGTGCTGATTTGGCTTTGAACTTCACATTTTATGGAATATTCTGCTTTGGGATATGTTTGTAGAAGTGAACACCCTTAGTGCTCTTCATTAACATTTCTCCAATGTCTTGTAGTCTCCTCTTTCCTCTCCCCAAACCCCTTCCTCAATCCTTCCAGGTCTAATGAAAACAATTATATATTTTGTCATGATATTTTCCCCTGAATATTTGCTTTTGGTTAGCTGTTTCAACAGAAATGATTCTATGTGTTAGTAGAGTACAATCACAACCCCCACTCCCCCCCGCCATGGGTTTAAAATAAAATGAAAAGTGCTTTCATTGTAAAACTATAGGGAAGTACAGGAAATGCAAAAGTGTGGAAAGTGATAAGTTTACAGAGCATGGATCTCTTACCCAAATTTAGTAAAACACAATCAGCACTCTGACTAAGGTTATAGGCTACAAAGCCCATTTTCTTGCCCTTTTCCCCAACTCTTCAGTTTGGATGGGAGAAATGTTCCTTAGATTTCAATGCTGGAAGTCTGGGGTTGACACCTTTGCAGGACTCTCCAGGTTTTCAGTCTAATAATTTGGTGCCTGGTATTTAATCCCCCCAGCAATCCTCAGGCATTGAGTACCTCGGATCTTGGGTCTTGCTTGTTAAGGAAAGCAACTCCTGCCTGGAGAAGGAAGATGCCTCCCTTGACTTTGCCTATGCAGTAACTAGGGGCTCCTCAGCCATCTCTTCCTGTCCTCTGTTTTTGTGAAGCAAAATCATGAATCTATTGGCCTGACATGTCTGAGCCCCATAAATGATCACTCTGATCCAGGTATCAGTTCTTCAATGAATCATTTTCAAGAGGCCCCTGGGAATGATTTCTGAAGTTTTATAAACTATGACTTTATAAAACCAAATTTGCTTTACAGAGACAAAATTAATTTTCAGCAATAGAAGGGGTGAGTCATTACATCTCAGGTGCCCTTGGAACAGGGAGAAGGAATCATCTCAACGGCTCCTGTGATCCCCATATTTACCCAAAGCAGCAGCCTATAACCATTTATTATTATAAGTCCTATATATTCACCAAGTCTCAATGTAGAATATGTAGAAGGTAAGCAAAATATACATATATAATATATACATATATTTGTATGCACACATACATGCAATAGAGGAGTAAAAGAGTCAAAGAAATGAAGAAAAATAGTGGAGCATATCAAGAACATGTATTTCTGCAACTATCTGGTTCAAACATCTGATTTTATTATAGATCCATATTTGAAGGTATTCGAAAGTTAGCATCCTACTGATTATTGAAAGGCCCATCATCCAATATCTAAAGAGAAATAGCATTTGAAAATTTTAAAATCAAAGTTAGCATCCTACTGATTATTGAAAGGCCCATCATCCAATATCTAAAGAGAAATAGCATTTGAAAATTTTAAAATCACTCTGTTCTACTTCTGAAGAAAAGTTATACATAGACAAAAAAAAACTTTTACCTTGCTTTATCTCTATTGCCTTTTCACATTCTGTAGATTCTAAGTTTTAAAATTTTAAAATCACTCTGTTCTACTTCTGAAGAAAAGTTATACATAGACAAAAAAAACTTTTACCTTGCTTTATCTCTATTGCCTTTTCACATTCTGTAGATTCTAAGTTTTTTAAAATTTAGATTCTAGTAACAAATACTTGACATTCTACTAAATTAGCTAATATCAGTAGAACAATACTCTGAGGCAAGATACTTGCTGGGAAGATGGCTACTGGCTTCAGTGTTAACCATTTCTATATTTATAAGCTTTAATATCTTGATTTTGTAAATATTAAAATACCATGCATTGTATGCTTTTGAGGAGCAGGGTAGGGAGTTTTTATTGTCTGTTAACCTACATAATAACAAAATGAATTCGCTGCCCACTATCTATGAAAAACTAAACTAGATACCCTGTGAATTATAGATTTTTCACATATCATGAGTTCTACAAAGCACAATTATCCTTATAGTTTATGTTTATTGAGCACTTACAGATATCAGGCCTTTCATTAAAGCTTTATGTGGATTATATAATTCAATCCCATATTAACCCCCCAAAATATTACTTTATCCCCACATCATAGATGAGGGAATGAAGCTCAGAGAAGCAGAGCAACTTTTCCAACATCTCACAGTTAGCAAGTAGCAGAGCAGAAATTCTTCTGCCCCCAGAGCCTATGCACTAACACTCTACTGTAGATCTGCCCCCTCTTCTCAAAGATACTGCAATCTAAAGAGGGGATTAGTATACGGATCAAAGGAAAATTTGAATATATTCTGCATATGCCTGAAAAAAGGCATATAAATTCTTAT
Organism: Galeopterus variegatus; assembly: GCF_000696425.1. Lineage (NCBI taxonomy): Eukaryota > Metazoa > Chordata > Mammalia > Dermoptera > Cynocephalidae > Galeopterus > Galeopterus variegatus. The sequence goes on along the minus strand of NW_007728642.1, from coordinate 181,455 downwards.
AGCAGTAAAGGATTGCATGCATGTCTGTAAGTGGGATACTCACAGGTAATGTCCTATGACTCCTCTTGTATTAATTTATATATTTAAGCCATATTGTTGTTTAGCATTTTGCATGTGTATTAGTCCATTTCTGTTGCTTGTAACAGAATGCCTGAAACTGGGTATTTGCAAAGAAATAACATTTATTATAGTTTTGGAGGTTGGGAAGTCCAAAGTACAGAGAACACATCTGGTGAGGATCTTCTTTCTGGTGGTGACTCTTTACAGCAATGCAAGGTGTCACATTCTGAGAATGGGCTGAGCAAGAGAGATAACCTCACTTGCTTTCCTTTTAAAGCAATCAGAACTATATCCATTACTCCATTCACAAAGGCACAGTCCTCACACACTAATCACGTCTCAAAGGTCCCAACTTTCGAATACTATAATTGGATTTCCCACCCTCTTGACACAATTATAATGGAGATCAAGTTTCCAATATGTGAACTTTTGGGGGACACATTTGACCCATAGCAGCAGTGTGTGAATTCTTTTCTCAGCTACATTCTGACCTTACAGATAGTAGAGACTGGTTTTTTTGGGTTTTTTTTTCCTATTTTGAGAATCTGCCATAGCAGCTAGTACAGTGACACAGACATAGTAATCTTTATGAAAATTATGGAGTGGAGGCTGACTGGTTAGCTCAGTTGCTTATAGCATGGTGCTAAAAACACCAAGGTTCAGGGATCAATCCTTGTACTGGCCAGCCACAAAAATAAATAAATAAATAAATAAAAACAAAGATTGTGGAGTGAAGAAATTATAGGCAATTAAGATAAGGTTGCATACAGTTGTATGGTATGGCTATACTCAAGGGAGTGGCAATATCTTAAGTGAGGTAGCAAAGGCCTGGATTAAGATAGATGAAGAAGAAAAAATAGATTCAGGAAATGGGTTATAAAATAGGCAATGTTTATAGTGTTTACTAATTTGAGGTGATTGAGAGGTATTAAACCATTTAGTCTTCACCACAACAGTCCTCTGAGGTAGGTACTGTTGTCATTCCTACTTTGTAGATGAAACACAAATAAATAATTTAACATAACCCAGCCAAGAAGTGGTTGTGTCAAGTGCTCATGCAGTTTTGTTCTGCTGTTGCCTGTGTACATGATCCAAGGTTAATTTGAGCATCCACATGGATGTTAAGAGTAAAGTAAGACAATGATTCAAAGGTTACAGCAAAATCCCAGATTGCAATATTAGGAACTTATAGCATTGCCCAGCATTGAAAGTTGAAATAGGAAAGGCATAGGGAGAAAATGAGCAATTATGCTATTTTCCCCACATTCTGCTTGAGAGACAAACAGAATACTCTCTAGGAGTCATTTTAAGAAGGGAGCACTATGGAAGACTGACCTCAGGGAGAAGTTTAATAACAACAGACCTTGTATAACCCTTTATGTTTCACGGGAATTATGTTTAATGATATAACTGTCATAAATTCCAAGTTTAATGATTGACCTAACATAGGCAACCCTCTTCCCATATGCAAAATTATCTGACAAATTATTTTATTGTTCTTCAAAGTTCTATGAAGTTGTTATGTTTCTTAATTTGGAGAGGAAAAAACTGAGACTCAGAGGTTCAAGAACTTGTCAAAGTTCTCTCACCTAATTAGATATACAAGCAGGTCAAAGCCTGATCTTCTGGCCTCCTCTTGTCAGGTAGATTTTACTTTAAATGAAACCCAGTCAGAGCAGCCTTCCCTGCCAGGCAGTACAAACTAAAGTCACCCCACCCTATCACTCTTTATCTCGTCTCTGTTGTCATTTGCAACAAAGTGCTCACCCCTGTGGCTTATCTCTACATTTCTTTTTCTATTTGCTCCCACAGGAACATCAGTTCTGTGAAAGCAGCACCCAAGATCAATCTTGTCCTCTGATCTTTACCTATACAAGGTCCAGCAAGTAGTAGGGACTCAATCAAGGTTTGTGGCAAAATGAAAAAAACCCAAATCTCCAGAGCCTGTAGTCTCAGCAATGTCAGTGGACACAATGGTTGAACAAGTGCAGGACAGTGAAGCCATGTATTCAAGTGGTTCTCCCCCTCACACACTGTCCTGGCTGTAAGATAACTGCTAATTTACAAGCATTAATGTGGGCAGGGAATGAAAGAAAACAGCAACAAATCAGGGAACTTTATGGGAAACTCTTCCCAACAGTGAAAAGTGGTTTTGGATTGAGTAGCGCTGGGAAAACTGTAGGATAATCCAAGAGAGGCAGAAAGCAAACCAGATAGCAGCAGTATAACAAAAGGCCATTTGGAACATACCTGAGTTTACATAGAATTTATTAATTTATTACTAGTCCCTACCTAAATCTATATGTCCAGTTTACATTAAGCCCAGGTGGTGGAAATGCAATGTCAGAAATTTATGCAACCATATGTTCTAGTTCTCCAACTTTCTGAGGTTCTTATTTACAAATCCAGGTAATGATAATTCAAATTTCTGTTAAAGGACAAAATTACAACAAATTTAGTAAAAGATCTCAATTGGCTTTATTGCAATTCAAGAATTAGGCAACTGAGGCTGGCCGGTGGCTCACTCGGGAGAATGTGGTGCTGATAACACCAAGTCAAGGGTTAAGATCCCCTTACGGGTTATCTTTAAAAAAAAAAAAAGAAAGAAAAAAAAAAAGGCCGGCCTGTGGCTCACTCAGTAGAGTGCGGTGCTGATAACACCAAGGCCACGGGTTCGGATCCTATATAGGGATGGCCAGTTTGCTCACTGGCTGAGCGTGGTGCTGACAACACCAAGCCAAGGGTTGAGATCCCCTTACCGGTCATCTCTTAAAAAATAAATAAATAAATAAAAAATAAAAATAATAAATAAAAAAAAAAGAAGAATTAGGCAACAAATCATTCCATAAAACAGAATAAGTGTTCCAATGAGCTGAGCAGAGGAGGTTGGTTTTATAGACAATAATAAATAAAAAAAAAGAAGAATTAGGCAACAAGTCATTCCATAAAACAGAATAAGTGTTCCAATGAGCTGAGCAGAGGAGGTTGGTTTTATAGACAGGAAAGGCTGAAGAAAGCAGAAACAAAGAACAGCAAATGGATTGGTCATTTCAAAGTTACTTTCCTTGTGAGGTGGGGACAGGGAGATAGAACAATGGAAAAATAACTGATTAGTTAACATCAGGTTAGGTCAAGCTATCTCTTTTGTTTAAGGATTAAAGCAGAGAGAACTTTATTATCATGCTTATTGAAGATTTACACTAGCCTATTTGTGAAATGGGCTCTCTCTCTCTCTTCTGATTTCTTGGAATGTCAGACCACAACTTAGTTTTAGTTCGGTGGCTGGACTGGCAGGGTTGACTCCATTTTGATTTTTAGTCTGGTCTGTTGGGGCCCAGTGCTGGAGGTTTGCCCAAAACAATGGCCTCCTATAATTATATTTAACACTTCTATAATTCCATACTTTAGCGAGGGTTCCCTTCTTCAAGTTCCTGGGCATCCTTCTCTTATGGAGGCATATTTCTCAAATCCACGCTGCTATGCTGATAGTCACTCATCCCTCAGACAGCCATCCTGCTCCAATCTCTGTAGATCCCTTTAATAAGCTTCTCTTGGCCAGTATTGCCAAATAAAGAAAAACTACGATGAAAACCAGAGAGAGACTGTAATCTCATAGAGTAGCCATCCCTGGTCCAGAGGAAGCAATGGTCAAGAGCATTGGCTCAGGAAGTGGACGGCAAGGGTGAGAATCCTGGCTCCTTTCCTTAGTGCCTTAGTGACCTCTGACAGGTTATTTTAAATCTCTGTGTTTCAGAGGGCACACACCACACAATAATATCTGTGAAGACTAACTGAGTCATCATAAGTATGACTCAGACTTCTGCCTGATGACTAGTAGGCACCCAATAACTGTTCACTGTTCACTATTATCATTATCATTATCATCACTGCTGTGTCTCTCTGTTTAGCACTCAGCCTGCTATCATATTCTAGGGGTTAACCCACCTCTGGTTAAATAAAAAATATAGGAGGCCGTTGTTTAGGACTAAGTTCCTGCATTAGGCCTCAACAGACCAGACTGAAAAATCAAAATGGAGTCACCCTGCTACTAAGTTCCACGTCACCAAATCTAAACTAAGTTGAGAGATAACAATTTCCCAAACAGGCCAGTTAAAAGCCTCAATAGGCCAGCCACCAAAAAAATAAATAAGCAAATAAATAAATTTTCAATAGGCATAGTAATAAAGTTCCCTCTGCTTTAATCCTTATACAAAAGTAACCTGAAGTAACCTGATATTAAATAACTAGTTATTTTTCCATTGTTCTGTCTCTCTGTCCCTACCTTACAAGGAAAGTTAACTTTGAAATGACAATCCACTTTTTAGTTTTTGTTTCTGCTTTCTTCAGCCCTTTTGGTCTATAAAATCAACCTCTTTTGCTCAGCTCATTGGAACATTTATTCTATTTTACAGAATGATATGGTGCCCAATTCTGGACTTGCAATAAAAACAATTGAGATCAAAAATTTGCTGTAGTTTTGTTCTTTGACACTCTTGTGATATATTTGGCATTTCCCTTTTACCACATCCAAATCCACAATTCTGTCTGGGATTCAAATTTTGGAGAAAAATCATTTGTGCCTGTCCATATACTAATCTGCACTGTGCCCAAAAGAAAGAAAACTTTATTATGTAGATCAGCTAAGTTCCTTATTAGTCATATCCCCTCACTAATGGAATAAAATTTTTATTTTGTTATGCAAACCAAAAGGCTCATTAAAGTGCTTTCTCCTCAAAGAGCCATCATCCTTGGGGCAATGGGAGCAAGGAGAAGACAGACAATAAAATAAATCAGCAAAAAGATGCTTTTGAGAAGAATGCTATGGACAGTTTTCTGTGATTGAAAATCACTGGGGGTTCAGATCCCCATATAATTACTTATTGAGAAGAATGCTATGGACAGTTTTCTGTGATTGAAAATCACTGGGGGTTCAGATCCCCATACTGGCCAGCTGACCAAAAAAAAAAGGAAAAAGGAAACAATTGGGGGGACCTACTTCAGATTATGTGCTTAATCAAGAAAGTCCTCTCTGAAGAGATGGCATTTGAAGAGAGACCTAAATAATTCTACTCAGTATGAGAGGAACCACAGGTTCAGACATTTACGAAAAAGAGAAAAGTTTTTTAAATTCTAAAAGAAGAAAAATTTTTTAAATTTAAAAATAATAAGAAAGAATATTTTTAAAGATAAAAAATAAAATTAAAAAATAGAGACGAAGGAACCAACTGAGAAAAGGGCGGAAAGACTATCACTCCATGCAGAACAACCTTGTTTTCTTCTCTCCAATTTTTGTTTTGGCCATGGTACAGATACCTTTCTCTAGGGAATGTTGATTCCCCTGGAATCTTCCTCCCCTATTACTCATCCTATGAAATGAATAACAATTGGTCTTAACCAATCATGGTAATGCTATTTCCCTTCACGAGTGATTGTTCATGTGGATGCGGGACTATGTTCTGGCAACTAAGAACATAAGCCTAACTAAGTATGATAGAAGGCTTCTGAAAGAGCTTTGCTTCTTTCTAAAAGGAGAAAATGAGAGGAAAGCTCACTGTCACCACCCCTTCCCTCTTCTTGCCTTCAGTGTAGAAGTAATGCATGAAGCTGTATAAGCAAAAAGCAAATATGTTGTATGTATGGCTGAAAAATAAAAACAGGATGTATCCTTCATGAACTTATTGAGTCATTGGTCAGCCCCAAAACCTGCTGCCAGAGTTTGTCTCATGTGAGAAAAATGAAATGCTATTTGTATAAGTAAGTTGTTCGATTTTTCTATTATTTGCAGCTAAAAGCTTTCCTAATAAATACAGCAAAGTAATGGCATGATCATATTTTTCAAAAAGATTCCTCTTAAGGGGATCCTGCTGTTCTTGGATCTTTTAAGAAGATAGCAGTACTTTATGGAGAATTAGATCGCTAATTTTCCATAAAGAAAAATTGCAGGGCTTGCCCATCAGCTCAGCTGGTTAGAGCGTGGTATTGTAACACCAAGGTCAAGGGTTCAGATCTCTGCACTGGCTAGCCACCAAAAGAAAAACAAAAACAAAAAAAGAAAAGAAAAGAAATGCAAAGTGAGACTTATTATCTCAAGATGAAAGACTTCAGAACCATCTCTCCTTAAATGGAGTTAACTGTTTATTGGAGAAGGGTTGGCTCTTCTGACGAAAAGCAGAGAGGTAAGTCTAGGTATGATTGTCACATGAGACTCTATGCAGTCTTTTCCTTATGCCAAGTAGTTACCTATTAGGGCAATGATTCTAAAGTGCTTTTGTAATAAAGGTTATGATACCTGATATTCTATGACTCATTACTATTCTATTCTACATAATTTCTGTGAGAACGAACTCTGGACATGGGAGACAAATAAGCCTTCATTTCCATCACAAAAAAAAAGAAATGCATTAAAAAAAGGTGATATAATTTAGTATGTGTTGATAAAGAGGATTATACCTAATGATCCTTTGGGATAATGATACAGATGGAATGTGAAAAGCAATCAGGCCTTCACTTTTTTGTTAATTTCCAGTCTTTATTTTCTTCATTGTACATGTTTATGGGGTACAGTTTGTTGTTTCAATACATGCATATATTATATAATGATCCAATCAGAATAGTTAGCATATCTGTCACCTAAACATTTATTTTTGGTTATAACATTCAAGATCCTCTTTTCTGCTTATCTTGAAATATATAATACAATATCATTAGCTATTGTCACCCCACCTTTATTTTAATATGACATATCAAGACATTCTTCCCACACAAAAGTCACCAATGTTGTTGAACATTCAAAAAGGGAAAAATAAATAAATCCTGAAATTTGGATCCTATTAAATCCCATTTGAATAAACTCACTATACAATTTTCACTTCTGGGAGGATTTGAGTCAAATCAAGTTTAACTGTCTTGAAATGTTATTCCTTTGTACACAATAGTACAGACCTAGCCAGCAATTTTCTGTAGGATCTAAATAATGAGAAGCAAGTAGTAATTAGGAAATAATCCCAGCTAGAATAAGATCTATGCTCTAAACTGCCAATGGTAATCTATGAATTAATCAACATCGGGTATTTTTTATTTTTATTTTTATTTTTTATTTTTTTTAAAAAGATGATCGGTAAGGGGATCTTAACCCTTGACTTGGTGTTGTCAGCACCATGCTCTCCCAAGTGAGTGAACCAGCCATCCTTATATGGGATCCAAACCCATGGCCTTGGTGTTATCAGCATCACACTCTCCTAAGTGAGCCACGGACCGACCCAACAGCAGGCATTTTTTAAAACACCTATTATGTCATTAATTCCATATTTTTTTCCAAAAAGTAATTCTTGAAAATATATCTCCTGGTTTTTTGTTCAATATTATATGGAGTTTTTTTGCCAGCCAGCCAGTACAAATATTATCTTATTTTTCCAGTCTCTATTTCTTCTCTATAAAATTGCTGTATTTATCATTAGCAAATTTTTTTTCTTCAGGCTTTTTAAAAAATTGTTTAGGGCCGGCCCGTGGCTCACTCGGGAGAGTACGGTGCTGATAACACCAAGGCCACGGGTTCGGATCCTATATAGAGATGGCCAGTTAGCTTAATGGCTGAGCGTGGTGCTGACAACACCAAGCCAAGGGTTGAGATCCCCTTACTGGTCATCTTTTAAAAAAATAAAAATAAAAATAAAAAATTGTTTAAATAATTAACTATGGCATTACTTCTAGCTATGGTCCCATAATGTTTATCTTACACCTATAAAGTCAATTTTCCTTTATTCTGCTTAATTGATAAGGTACACTTTTTTTTTTTTTTTTTTTTTTTTTTTTAAAAGATGACCGGTAAGGGGATCTTAGTCCTTGACTTGGTGTTGTCAGCACCATGCTCAGCCAGCGAGCTAACCGGCCATCCCTATATGGGATCCGAACCCGGGGCCTTGGTGTTATCAGCACCGCACTCTCCCGAGTGAGCCACAGGCCAGCCCGATAAGATACACTTTTTGAATGAGTCAGGTTCTATAGATGCAAACAACAGAAATAGTCCCTAGTTCATTTATGTAAAGGAAACTTACTGAAAGATATCAGACCTCATTATCTGGAAGTAAGACTGAAAAAACAGCCTCTTTTTTGCAGCTGGCAGGTACAGGGATTTGAACCCTTGACCTTGGTGTTAAGAGAATCAGACTTTGAAATGTACCAAGCCAATGGTTCTCAAGGTGGCAAAAATTCAGGACCTCACCATGGAATAGATGAATTCCTACCATTTTCTCTCTCTTGAATCCTCTACCCGAGATTTAAATTTCAGGGAGTGTCTGATTGGCCTCGTTTCAATCACATACACAAACTTTAAGAAACAGGGCCTCTGAGCACAAGTCCACCAGGCTGAATCCAAAATAATAATGATAGCAATAATAATAGTAAAATTATAATTTTTCTTTTAAAAAAATGTGGTGTTGTTAAGAAGGGAAAATAAATGCTGGGCAGTCACAAATTACAGATGCCCAATACACCATCCTTAACCATTTTTTATAAATTACCTTACCTATCTTCAGCTCACAGTTAAATGGAAGTAATCCATTATAGCCATTCTGAAAACCCAGAAATCTCCTTATCATCACTTGATAGCTTCAATTGCTGAAATATGGGAAGGACTATGTGGATTTTTATTGGAGCTGGGAATACAGAGTGGTAGAAAACTCCAAGGGGTTCATGATAGTCAGTTTGTTAACAGAGTTTCCTCCCCATTGCTGAGTAGCAACACATTCAGCTGATTTGATGAGAAGGTGGTTGGTCACACACGTTCTGTTGGGTCACAGTGAAAGGTATGAATGTCACCTAACATAATGAGATCAGCTGTGCTTCATTTCTCATTTACACCAGCAATTGGCCCAGTCATCACCATGGTCATGGTTTTTCTTCTTTCCTCGGTTGTCCTATGCTATCCAGAATGCCCACCCATCCCACGTTTTGTCTGTCCTGCTGCTTCCTTGTTCTTGCTGGTAACTTGCTTTTTCCACCTTACCATTATCTTTTCCTCCTCCCCTCTCTACCAGGCATTATAAAATGAGGCCAAGAAATGATATTACTATGCTTTCCCATGTCTCTTTAATAAGGAAATTCTGTCGTTCTTTATTTTTACATGTTTTTTTCTTTGTTTGTTTTGGGTGGGTTTTTTTGGCAGCTGGACAGTGCAGGGGATCCAAATCCTTGAACATGGTGCTATCAACACCGAGCACTATCAACTGAGGTAAACAGCCAGCCCCCAATTCTTTATTTTTAATGGGACATGGGGGATCTTCGAAGTTTTTAAAAGGAGATGTGCCAAATGCCAAACAAAGGGGACACCAGCCGTTTGACACTGTTAGACTCATCAAAGTACAGAGTAGGAAAAATACTTTGAAAGGTACTTACATTCTTCCCTTATGTTTTCAACAGAGTTGATAGTATTGAGAAATCATCAAATACAATCTTTTGGGTCGTTTTAAGAAAAAAATAAAAATTTTGATTACATATCAATTTTTCTCAGGGCAAAAAAATGAAGTAACTTCACCCTGTTTTGGTTTCTGTTTTTTGGTTTTTGGGGTTTTTTTGGTAGCTGGCCAGTAACAGGGATCAAACCCTGGATCTTGGTGATATCAACATGTCCCTTGTTTTGTTGAGGAAACAATTTTCTTATCCAGTCTGTTCACAGACAGGTTTCTATCTTTGATTGCTAGCCCAGTTATTTTATAAATGTTTAGCTTTGTAAAGATAGTTTCAGAGAAGGGGTATACTTGAAAGTTATCAGAAATAATTTAGACAAGCTTCTCTTCATTTTCTTTCTCAAATAAGGAAAACAATCATAAAAATAGTTCTAGCTATCACTGGACATATATCATTGCTTGGGCAGAGGACATATAATTTGGTCTGGGAATTTTATTTGATCACAACTATTTCATTGGATTTCTCAGAGGGATTGGCTCACCCCCAAAACAGAGCCTGAGGCAAAAGTTCTTATAATATTACCTTATTACTATTCCTGCAATCCTTGGGATGCAGGACAGAATAGTGAAGAGAGGAGAGTGAGAGAGTCAATACAAGGATGCATGACTTCAAGAATCATCCAGATCTGCTCTTGCCAGGCCTCTGACAACCAGCCAAGCCATTCCTGCCTGCCTCAGAGTTCTTGTGTGTCCATACCAAAGTATACTTGTCTATATATACTGAGTAAATGACTGTGAATACTATTCACAACACTGCTGACAGGGAAGATTTCGAGGCTGTCCTTCCATCCCTGGTGGGGCTGAAATATTCAGGCAATCCACTTTCCACGCCCTAATATATTGTGAGAATTCTTGTGTAAATGAGTCCCAGGTTATCTCTTCTTTTATCATTTAGTCATAGGGGATCACCTACTCTCCCCTTCCCATGAGGCCCTAGGAGTGAATTGAGAGAGGAGCATTGGTGCAACAGAGACAAGTGACGTAAGAGTTTGAGATACATGTTCATGTAATTTTTTTAACGCCTTCTAGACATATTCAGGCTAGATCTAAATATTTCAATTCTTTTTTTTGGTTGACAGCTGGTCAGTATGGGAATCTGAACCCCCTTGGCCTTGATGTTACAAGGCTGCACTCCAAATATTTCATTTCTATCATGTTAGCTGATACATCCACCTAAATTGATCACTCATTATATCTGATGATATCATGATGGATACGTCTGACTGCATAGTCACCTGATGTTCCATGATCAAGAATACAAATTTTACTAGAACATAGTAAAATATCCAAAGTCAATTTTGGTATGAGACCATTCTGTCATCCCAGTTCCTGGACCTAAGTTGTATTGGCTTTGTTCATTTTGAAGCCTGTTTCTGCAGCCTTTCTGCCAGAAAATGACTGTGAAACCCTCTAGTAAATTTTCTTTATTTAGGTTAAGAAGAGTCTGCTTTTGTTTCTTACAACCAAAGAACCCTGATTTATAAAAATGGTGTTCTGCTCAGGCAGGTAAAATGGTAAGTAGTTCCACCATTCATGAAAACTAAATTATGCATTTTTATATAACATATGTTATGAACATAACATTATTTATTGGTCTACTGGAGCAAAACATAAGAAAGTGTTTGAGTTTTCCATTGTACCCAAGAGACAAAGAAAATAACTTGGGTCTCTCAGCTCCATAGGAAAGTAAAATACCACAGCACTATATGCATCTAGTTTGATCCTAGTCTTCCCTCCATGATTATTTCACATGTAATTCGTGAAACTGTTCAACCTTATGCATTTAATTAGTCTAAAGTAAAACCATATATCTTACTCCATAAAGTATGCCAACTTCATAGTTTAAAAAAATCAACTTTTTGAATACTTTTCTAAGACATATTTTTCATACCTACTTAGGAAATTAGTTTAGGGAATTAAAACTGGAAAAATGCTAGTAGCATTCTGAGTGAGTGGGAAAAACACAAGCTGTCTTTCCTCTGCTCTCATAACATAATCACCAACATAAAAGACTGACTTCTGTGACCAAATGTGGGGGATATTTCCCCACCAGCAAGCAAGCCAGCAATTCTTCAGCAGACTCCAACAGGGTGTCTTCTAATTCAATTTGGACAATGTCTACCTGAGAGAGCATCAGATTGCACAGGATGAGGGCTCAGTTCCCAAAACAGCCCCCATTTCAAATGCCAGTTGCAAGTTCATGCCTCTGGAACTTCTGGTCAACCAGCTATAAATCAGAGTTCCCATAACCCCTTCCTCATATTCACTTAGTTTGCTTGAGCAGCTCACAGAACTTAGGGAAACACGTACTTACCTTTACTGGTTTATTATAAAGAATATTACATGGGATACAGATGAAGAGATGCATAGGGCAAGGTATGGGGGAACCAGCGGAGTATCCATGTCCTCCCTGGAATGCCACCCTCAAGGAACCTCCACGTGTTCAGCTATCTGGAAGCTCCCCAAACCCTGTGCCCTTGGGTTTTTAGGGAGGCTTCATTATGTAGGCATGATTAAAGCATGGACAACCACGTAGAAATGTAGAAAAAGGGTATAATCTAACACTAATAGACTGGGTGGGGAAACCCAGCAAGGCCTGTTTGTACAGATTCTTCTTAGTCTGTCTGTGCATCATTCCTTCCTCCTGGGTATGGGACAGGACTCTTGAATGGGGGTCTCATAATGTACAATCTGATAAAGTAGGTCAGAGAATTTTTTTTATGACCAGTTCCAAGACAGAAAGGCGGGGGAAGGTTAGAAGGATCCAGGAACCGTGGATGAAAACCAAAATATACATATCATATTATCATACATTCTTAGGCTCCTTTTTCCTCAAAAACAACTACCTAGAAACTGGTCATAGAGACAGCCAGGTGGCTGGAGGACAGAAGGGGGAGAAGGATTTTCCATTGCATTCCCTCTATAACCTTAAAAATTTTGCACTTAAAAAAAAAGAAAGAAGCCTAGCTGTTTAGCTCAATTGGTTAGAGCGTGGCATTATAACACCAAAGTCAAGGGTCCAGATCCCCATACCGGCCAACTACCAAAAAATTCAAAAATAAAAAAAAAAATTTTAAAAGAGCTTTGAGTCAGAGATGTAAAAACAAAATTATTGTATTATGTGAACAGATATCTACTAAAAATAATAATAAAAAATAAACTGCCAAGAAGGAAAGTAAATGTAATAAACTGTACTTGAATGTATTTATGTATCTTTATATAATGGAATAATAAACATTCATTAATTTTACATTCTTTTTATTTTTGGCAGCTGGCCAGCACAGGGTCCAAGCTCTTGACCTCAGTGATATAACACCACACTCTAACCAAAAAAATTACATTCTTAGGCAACACTAAGTGATAATGTTTAGGGATACACACTGGGTGGCAAAGATATAAAGAAAAATAAGAAAATGATTTAAAGTTATCAGGGCAATCAATTTCAGCAGGGAGGGAAATAATTTAGACGAGTATGTTGGGGGTAGTTGACAACATTCTATCTCCCAAGAGAGGTGGTGGCTATCAGAGTGTTCACCTTATAATAATTCATTTACGAAGCTTTCGGTATTTGTGTTATATTTAACAGTATAAAGGGCTAGCCCATGGCTCACTTGGGAGAGTGTGGTGCTGACAACACCAAGTCAAGGGTTAAGATCCCCTTACTGGTCATCTTTTAAATATATATACATATATATATAAAATTTTGTAACAAATGAAAATAGTGTTTTCTAAAGATTTTTTAATGAGATGGGTTTTTTAATGAGATTTAATGGGTTTCTTTACTGAGATGGCTCACAATATAAAATTTAGTGAAATAAAGAATACAAAACTGGTGGGGCCGGCCCGGTGGCGCACTGGATAGTGCACTGCTTGGGAAGCGCGGCGGCACTCCCGCCCGAGGGTTCGGATCCCACATACAGACCAGTTCCCGCTCGCTGGCTGAGCGAGGCGCGGGAGCAACACCGAGGGATAAGTCAGTAATCACATCCACCTGTCCTGGAAAATGTTACCATAAGACCATTTTACTTAAAAGCAGCCATAATGGCACCAGAAAGCCATAAAATAACCTAGAATACTTCTTACCACGCTTACTCTACATGCCTGCATGTAGAGTATAACCTAGAAACAATCCCAAATCTACATATTATGTACTACCAATAGAAAACTTGATGAAGGAATAAGGTGGAGCTGTGTGTTTCTCTCTCTCTCTCTCTCTCTCTCTCTCTCCTTTGACCCTTCTCCCATTTTGTGATTATAAAATGTTAAGCTCTGGGCCGGCCCGTGGCTCACTCGGGAGAGTGCGGTGCTGATAACACCAAGGCCCTGGGTTCGGATCCCATAATAGGGATGGCCGGTTTGCTCACTGGCTGAGCGTGGTGCTGACAACACCAAGTCAAGGGTTAAGATCCCCTTACCGGTCTTAAAAAAAAAAACTATATGCAGTATAATCTCAATTATATGTATGACTGTTGTATATTTGTAGAAATAAACATTAAAATAAACCTATAAAATGTTAATTGTATCTTTTAGCATTTTTGTTATTGTATAAAGCTGCCATATTTTCTTAAATATATAATAATTTGTAAAATGGAAATTTTATTATAAAGGATACAGTGATAAATCTAACTTGTACAATAAATATTAGCCCTTAACCCTCTTCAGTTTCTACAAACATAGAGATTTAATATGTTAGAATCATAAGATTTGAGAGCTAGGAGTACTCGTTAGAGTGTCTTTTTACATGCCTCCATTTTACCAATGTAGAAACTGAGCAGTAGACAGGTTAACTGATTTGTCCTCAGTCCAGGATTAGTTAGCCACAGACCTGGGATGGCTGGGACAGGGGCCAGTTCTACCCTCCCTTCCACACTGATAGGTGCTTTGTGTGGAAGTAACACACCAACCCCTGCTGTTTAAAGAAAGTTTCACTAAGTTTTCAAAACATGACTATGTGAAAATTATAGTTAAGGAATATCACCAATGAAGTGTAAATTTGTAATGTAATAATCTAAGAAACCATCTGTTAAAAATTAATATTGGGGAATGTTTATTTTTGAGATTGTTTTAAGAAAGAAATAACAACAAACCCTCCTTGAGCTTCTAGTAGAGCTGCTTGGATTCACTCAGCTAACATAGTAAAGGCAGCTTGTGATGGCAATAAAGTTTGTCACTGCTGCTTTCAGTGGTATAAAAATGGTACAATTTGTGGGGCAAACTGCTCTAAATCATGCTTGTTTTGACAAGCTGCTTCTGAGTTCCACCTCTTCTGCACTTTAGCCCCACTTCTGTGCCACATAGACCAAAGCAATTTGCACAAACACCATATGATCTCAAAGGTACTCTCCCAGGGAGAAGAAAAAAATTAAAAAAATAAAAGAGTCAAATCATCCCTCTTAAAAATTTCTAATTGCTACCTAACATTTCTATTGTTTGACTACCTTTCATTTTTCAAATTTTATTTAATTTTATTTATTAATTTATTTATTTTGGAAGGTGGTCAGTATGGGGATCCGCATGCTTGACTTCGGAGTTATACCACACTGTAACCAACTGAGCTACCGGCCAGCCCTCTTTCATTTTTTAATTCAGTTTTTTTTTTTTTTTTTTTTTTTTGTGACCGGTAAGGGGATCGCAACCCTAAATTTTTCCATCTAAATTTGGAGAAACAAACACTAAGAACCACTTACAATCCAAATTCCTCATACATAATTTCAAAGACTAGAGTATGAAAAAGTCTTCTGATTAATTGTTACATTTCCATTAAGTGGCCAGAGAATTTATTCCAAGAAGAAGGGGACTATGAAAGACATGGTAATTGAGTAGCCATCACCAATGTCTCTTCTTATAAACAAAATGCCCATTTTATGTGAGGCAGCAGTGTGTACAGCCCCATGACACTTTGTTAGATAATTACTTTCCCATACTCCTCAGCTGTTAAGGATACCAGTGTGGCACAGTCCTGTCAGTGAGACTTCATGGAAACCCACTAGGAGGCTCCTGGAAGTTCTTCAATTGTAAAAGGGACAAGAATAAGAAAAGAGCTTCCTTTTCCACTTCTCCCTGGTTTGAAAGCAGATGAGATGTTGGAACTATGGTAGCCATGGAACAATGAGGTGATAGGAATAAAGGCAAAAGCTAGCATGCTAAGGACACAGAAAAAAAACAAAACAAAACAGATCCTTGGTCACATTTCAGAGGGGCTAGACTATGGAATGCCTCTCTGTAAATTTCTGCTAGGTAAACATTAAATGTCTCTGTGATTTAAGCCACTTTTAGTTGCCTATTCTGTTACTTGCTACTGAAAGCATTCCTGATACAGATATATGTCTTGTTCATCTCTCTGGCCTTGGTACTAACAGTAAATGCCTCTCTGTAAATTTCTGCTAGGTAAACATTAAATGTCTCTGTGATTTAAGCCACTTTTAGTTGCCTATTCTGTTACTTGCTGCTGAAAGCATTCCTGATACAGATATATGTCTTGTTCATCTCTCTGGCCTTGGTACTAACAGTGACTGACGTGTAGTCAGTGGTCAAAGAACATTTGTTGAAGCAATAAAGAATGAATGGATTTTAGATCAGATACTAAGCATCATACCAAAACATGTGGGTAGTAAAGATGTCTTATTTATTTTATATTGCATTTTTATTCTGATTGTAATTTTTCTAGGGAAAAAATATGCAATGCAAATTTTTTGGCCTTACACTGCTTTTTCCTTGTTAACGGAATCCCAGATTTATTTACCTTTGAACATGTTATCCAAGGGAGGATAGACCCCTCTCCAGTCACAGAAAAATAAAGCGTGATTGGTGTAAAGGTAGTATCATACTCTTTGTTTGTGAATGACTTATGTCTGGACGTAAGAGGCAATTGTGGCCAATGGGGCTTATTCTGTGGAGACTTTGGGGAAAGCTGTTTCTCACTAAGCAAGAGTGGTACCTGAACGAAAATGATCCTTTTCTCCAGTCTTTATGTGATGTCAGGATATGCAGCAACTGTCTTGCAACAATGAAGGATAAAGCTTGAGGACTAAGCCACCACATTAAGAATTGGAGCATGGAGAGATGGAAAGAATTTGGAGTCTTAATGACATGGTTGAGCCAATCCAGGAGCAGAACTACCTCCAGACTGCTTGCCATATGATAAAGTAGGTATCCTTACAGTTCATCACTTTTAGTTGGTATTTTTATTACTTGCAGCCAAGAATATCATAAATGATATGTAAGCTTAAATTGTCTTTTAAAATTTGTACACATAAATAGTAACAAATCCCAATGTGCATATTTCATCATCTGCAGATTCAAAGGAATCTTTCTCTCAGCAGTAAGCATAAGAAAAATCACATAAAATAGTAAAAACATTTTCCAATTTTGATTCTGAGGGATAAATCCAAAATCGTAGAATAATAAGCTCTGTTCCTGTGTTTTAGAAAAAGTTCTAACCAACTGAACTAGCCAGCCAGCCCAGAAAGAGTTCTAATATATTAGATTTAGGGTTTATAATCCAAGACATCTAGATAACTGTAAACTGGCAAAAAAAAAAAAAAGCCCAGGCAGTGATTTCAAATTCTCAAAGCCACTCTCTGAGAATTCACTTTAAATTAATGATAAATTAATATCTACTATGTACAGAGCACTATGCTGAAATCTTTACATACATCTTTCTCATTTAATTCTCATGATAAATGTATAAATTAAGTACTACAATTATTCCCCAGCTCCACTGCTTACTAGCTAAGTGAATTATTTAAGATTTTCAGCACAGCTTTCTCAACTTTGATTTAGATAAACAAAAGTACCTACCATACAGCATTGTTGTAAAGATTAAATGAAATAATCCATATGAAGCACTCAACATACCACCAGGCACAGAATAAGCATCTTTTAAGAAGAAAATGAAGCACAGAGACATTAAGAAAAATATTGAGTTTATACAGGCAAAGTGATATACCTACCTATGATAAGCTACTGCCTAAGTTTTAAGCTCTAAGCTATAATATTCACAATTCTTGAATTTTATAATTTGTAGGCAATTTTTTAAATACTGTAGTCCAGTTGGAAAAACTGAAAATATTGTTGGTAAAGAACCATTGGAAAATGGACATTTTGCCATTTTTCTAGTGGGGCTTTAGAATTTTTAATAAACAATATGTCTTACAAGTTACTAATAAATAAGAGGATTAGTAAAAAGCCTGTTTATGACTAACTATTTGTGTCCTTCTGCCCACATCATTTGGTCACTGGTTTTGTTCTTGCTTAATGTTTGCAGAGAACCAAACACCCACAGCAAATAAGCAGAAAACTTCTGCACTCTGACCCTTGATCTGTGATCACTGTTCCCTCTGACTTATGTTTCTTCATTTCAAAGTGTCTTTTCTGTAAGTTGTCACAGCATGAAAATGTCTTCTAAGACATTTAGAAGTCGATTGACTTCCAAGCAAACCATCAAATCTTTAAACCTTGTCATTAGCCACTCAGTGTCCCCAGCGTTGTTGTGATTAGTTAAATGAAGGACTTCTCTTGAATAACTGATACATATCATTAAACTTAACAGTATTCCTGAAAAGTATTGATAAATTTACAGAGGCTCCTTGAAGTGTTGAAAGTTTAAAGCAACATAGCAACATTAAGTTGTGACGTGTAGAAATCTTTTTATTGATTTATTTATTCACATTCACATTTTCCCTTGATGCTAGAAAACAAAGAGCTTAGGCAGGCATGAAAAAGATTAAAAACACTCCTGAGCTAGGCAGAGACAAGAACCTGACCAAAACTGAAGCTAAGGAAAAGAATAAAAAATTAAATTTTGTGGGAAAGAAGTAAGGAGAGAAAGGAGGAAGAAGGAAGGAAGAGAGGAAGGCAGGCATGCTGGCTTCCTAGTTCATAATGTGTTATAAATTTAGATTTTTACTGAAATAAGATATTAGAGAATCACAGGTTATCCATCGAAATGTAAGAATTTTCAGATCACTTAGAAGTAATATAGTCCGATTTATTCCAAAGTGTTGTGTCATCTTCTTAAAAATATCTTTAGAAGAGAAAAAAATCCACATTATTATGAGATAATATTATTGAAATTTTTCCTACAGTAAGTCATTCCTTTCTACTTATTCTTATTAGTCCTACTGAAAATTTCCTTCCTTTATTATTTTGTTTAAAATCTGAGCCATCAATAGGATAACAAAACATTAAATTAAATTGAAACCTGTTGAACCTTGAACAAGTAGAAGACTAAAAATAAGACTTTAATCTGTCTGCCAGGCAATTTTCTAATCCTGTCACTAAATTCTGTGAATCCACCTATCCAAAAGGTCAGCAGAAGTAAAAGCTTTATTGCACAAGTTGATACTGGTACTATGTCCTTTGCCAAGAATGCTTGGTAAAATAAAGAATTCCATTGTTTCAATAGATGGACCTAGCAATTTAGTCAGAAAACTTTTCTTTATAGTAACTTAGCAGAAGAGACAGAATAAAGTCAAATAACCGTTTTAAGGTAGGAGCACTTAAAAGTATTGTTTAAGAGCTCTGAAGTCTAACTGACCTGGACTTGGCTCTACCAGCTGTGAGCTCTTAGTCAGTCAGTTTAACTTTTTATAATTCAATTTTTCCATTTGTAAGACAGGCATAATAATAGCACTCAAAGGTAGTAGACGGCTAGCTGTCTCTCAATACCCATTCTCCTCTTCTTCCATAGCAATAGAATCTTAGTCTTGAGGTAGATACACAGAGGACTGAAAAAAAAAAAATCTCTTTTACAACTAGGTGTGGCCATCTGTCTAAGTTCTGGGATATATGTGGAAATCGTATATACTACTTCTGGGAAGTGTCCTTAAAGAGAGGGAATGGGACTTCCTCCCCCTTCCTCTCTATAGCTAGAATCTGGACATGACTCCAACAGCGTGTTTTTTCTATGTGGTATCCTTGGGAATGAAAGCTATATATGCCAGAGATACAAGACAGAAAGAGATTGAGTTTCTGCCATCAGGTCATATCAACCCTGGACTGACTCTTCTGGACTTCTTGAACAGGAATAAGAAATAAACCATCTGAATGAAGTCGTTGTTTTGGTGTATTTAAGTTTCTCTCTGTCAAACCTAATCTTAACTGGTAACCCTAACACAAAGAAAAGTTTTGGGAATTAAACGAGACCATATGCCAGCTATCTAGTAAGTGTGCAATACATGACATTTATTAGTAGTAGTATTGTATTACATTAAACAAGAATAACATTATGGGCTAAAAATTCAGAAGAATAAAATATATCTGTAAAATCTTACCTTTCAGTACAGTTGTATTAAAGAATTATAAAGACATATCAAAGGATAAATTCCTGGGAAGCAACTTTTGATGTTATTAGAATAAATTACCTACAATAAAGAAAAGAGGTCAGACATGGAATAGTTCCTAATCCCCATGGTAACCACATATTTTCTTACACCAAGTGTTACCTAATGTTCTCAGTCTACAGGACTCTAAATTTTAATGACAAATTTAAAATGAAAAATAAAGGTATGCATACATGGTACCCTGTAAAGCAAAACCTTTTGAATGGTGAAGGGTCTTCAGATGATAATCTCAATTAACAGTAGCATTATGGACAAATGGAACAATTTTGGATAAGGGAAATAACTCTAAAAGTTCAAAACAAGGACATTACTCTCTTTCTCTCCATATATATATATATATATGTATGTGTGTATATACATACGTAAATGTATGTATCATATGTATATGATTTCTGCATCAGAAATTGTTGAGAATCATTTAAAAGTCCACAAAATGTATCAGAGATATTGATGGAGAATTTGAAAACTAAAGGGTAACCTTCCTTAACCCCCAATTATAGACAATAAATAATGTCAAAAAAGGTTTCTACTAATGCAACTCAATAGTTTTTAAAAGTATCCATCGATGCATTAAAAATGGATAGATTTTATGTTACTTTATTTTATTTTTTGGCGGCTGGCCAGTATGGAAAAACTAATAGATTTTAAAACGTCACCAACTGTGGAAAACACTTTCACCATCTTTTCCATAACACTACTGCTGCCAGAGCTCATCTTAGATTGCTATTTTACTTTCCATAGTCAGCACCACATTAATTCTGTTGGTTTTATTTACTTTTCTAGTTACTTATACTAAACTGACAGCCTAGATATCTTGAGGCACTGGCAGAAAAGGCAAGAATAAATTTTTTGTAATTGTTAGGTATAAAATTAGTATTTTGGACATCCCATTGCAAAGAAATAAATAGCAATGAAATCCAACAGTGTTGACGGACAATGAACATACTCCACCTAACCAAGATTGCCACGTTTTTTGAGATTGAGACACAAAAAGTCGGGGTGGGGATGTGTAGACATCAGCATCAGAATTCTACAAGGAAATGTGATATTCAGAGGTATTAAATAACTTGTCCGAGGTCACAACATCTTATGAGCAGCCCAACCTGGATTTGATTCTAGGTCTCTTTCCCTCTATAGCTAAGGTTCTTGCCAGCAAGGCATTCAGCCTCCACAGTGTACTAACAATAGTATAAAAGCAGGATTTTGCCTTTAATACTTGCAATAATAATACAATAATCATGAATGAACCTGGGAAGTTGCAGAAAAGATAGAAAAAGACTCAACATTGAGAAATACACATAAGAAGAATTCAGTTCAAAGAAAAGATACTCTTAAAGACAAATATGATTTGGAATTCAGTATCTTTCAGATTTTAGAAAGAAAGCAGGGTACATATATGATTTATTATAGTATACTTTTAGCGGGATCTGGGTAGCACTCCATTACCAAGCATATTAATATTTCTGTAGTGAAGCATATGAATATGCACACTTAGATAAATAGAGACTATGAAAGTCACATATCAATTCAGTACAGTTTTTACTGTTAAATGATCAGATCAGGTGAGGTTTTGAGTTTTGAAAATACTTCCTCTTTTTCATATTTTTTTGGATTTCATAACTGCAGGTAAGGGATATGGACCTGTACCATGTCCTGTCTTAACAGATGACAGAAATACTAAGGATAAACTGACTGATTGACTTACCAGAACTGACTTTCTGCTAACAGAGTAAAGATGCCATATATGCCAAATTTGTCCCATATACTTGGCACAAACTTGTTTCCTGCTTTGTGACTCAATTACAGTTCCTTATGTGACTCAACTGAATTAAAAAGTAGGCCATGAAGGGGCCGGCCTGTGGCTCACTCGGGCGAGTGCGGTGCTGATGGCACCAAGGCCACAGGTTCGGATCCCACATAGGGATGGCCGGTTGGCTCACAGGGTGAGCGTGGTGCTGACAACACCAAGTCAAGGGTTAAGATCCCCTTACTGGTCATCTTTAAAAAAAAAAAAAAAAAAAGTAGGCCATGAAAATGAAATACAGGTCAGTCTACTACAGTACAGGTAAACTGTTAAGCAATTCACATGTGACAGTTCTAATTCACTGCTAAAACTGCAACTTTCAACTATTACACTTAACTTGCAAATAAACAAATGAGAAAATTAGAAAGCACTATAGATTTTTAGCTCCTGAAACTCAATCATTAATGTATTAATAAGGTCCATCCTTTTCAGATTAAAGACATTTGCTACCATACTTTACTTTGACAAATGGACTTAAATATTCAACACATTAAAATTCAGTAGACAGGGCCAGCCCGTGGCTCACTTGGGAGAGTGCGGTGCTGATAACACCAAGGTCCCGGGTTCAGATCCCTATATAGGGATGGCCAGTTTGCTCACTTGGGAGAGTGTGGTGCTGACAACACCAGGTCAAGGGGTAAGATCCCCTTACCGGTCATCTTTTAAAAAATAAAAAAAAATAAAACTCAGTAGACAATACTGAGTATTTGTAATTGTATAAATCTGTGGGATGATCGCATGTTTCATCCACCTTTAATCTATTAAGGAGCCTCAACATCCAAATCCAACATATTTTAAAACTACAGGTAAATCTGTAAGCATAGAGTAGTCAAACAAAAATTAACCACTGGATCTTTTACATCATTACACACTAGTAATGCATTGATACTTTCCTCTCCTCCTTCTGTGTACATTCTCTTTTATCTTCAGTCTTCCTTGATTCTACAGCTGGGAATATTTTTCCATTAGATATTTATGTGATTTTTATTTTTAAATGTTGAAACATTTTGGCCTTGGCCAGCAGGAGATTCATCAATTAATATTCCTAAGAACTAGCAAAAGTGGTAAAACACTAAAAATGAAAATAGACATCTGAAAAAAAGTTTGGCACAATTATTCACCTTAATAAACCTGTGGCTTGTGTTTATTATATAATTGTCCATATAACTGGTATCAAGTTACTTTTCGAGCTTTTGTTTTGTAAACAGGAGGTAAAGAGACCATTTAGTTAGATAATGTCATAGAGAATGCATTACATGAAAAATCAGTTTTAAAACTGAGCAAGAAAACAACAAATAATTTTTTTAATGTTGCACAAAAAATAATGCCTGGCTTGTCATATTCTAACATAAAATTAGTCAATGTCAGTTTTTAAAATCAGGTTCTGTTTTAGTCCATTTTGTGTTGCTATAACAGAAATACCTGAGACTGGATAATTTATAAAGGAAAGAGGTTTATTTGGCTTATGATTCTGGGACAGCTGCATCTGGCCCGGGCCTCAGGCTGCTTCTACTCATGGCGGAAAGTGGCAGGCAGCTGGAGGGTACAAGCAGATCACATGGCAAGAGGAAGCAAGAGAAAGGGAGGAGGTGCCAGGGTCTTTTTAAGCAACAAGCTCTCTGGGAACTAATAGAGCGAGAACTCACTCATTAATCCCCCCTGCCCCAGGGAGAGCACTAATCCATTCATGAGGGATCCGCCCCCGTGACTCAATCAGTTTCCAACACTGCCACATTGGAGATCAAATTTCCACATGAGTTTTGGAGGGGACAACACATCCAAACTCCATCAGGTTCCAATTTAGTTTTTTCCCCCAATCTAATTATTTCAGAAGTTCATGTAGCATCAGGAAGAGGAAGCACCCTTTTGTGTAGGAATGCACTAAAATAGCTAATTACATCAAAACCAGAAATGACATAAACAACACCTGTAAAGAAGGTAAATGACAGATGGTTAAATGCCGTAACTAAGTTTTGTAAGTACTACCCTCAACCACCAAAATTCTTTATTTCCTAAAGGAGGATAGTTTGGAAACAAATAGTATATATTTTAAAAATTGTCCCTTGACCTGTATAAATTGCAAAGTGAACAGACGTGCTACCCTTGCTCTGCCTCCCCTGTGCTAACTCATTAACAGTTGGACTTAGGCTAGCCCACTTTCTGACTCTCCCAGGCTGCTCTGTGTTGCCTTGCCCAGTGTCCATATGCAGAATGGACCCTAAATAACCACAGATCTGAAAATCTAGTTTTCATCAAATGGGTAATTCTAATTTACCTACTTGGGTATTTTATGGAGCACCTAGGGACAGATTCTTAGACCAGTGTGGATCTTGTGAAATGTAATAGTACAATTCCCTCACTTTACAGTAGAAATAATTGCAGCTGGAGAGTACTGACTTATTTAAGGGCACTCACTCATGAGTGGCAGAGCCCAGACGAAAACCCAAGTCATCCACCTTCCTCTCCAGTGCTTTTCCCACAGGCTCTCTCAGATCATGTTTCGTGTACGTATTGGATTACATCACTAGAATCTTTGGAACAGGGGTGGTGTGCTGCTGTCCAGGTATAGGGATCTGAGCCCTTGACCTTGGTGTTTTCTTATTGGTGGCTGGCCAGTACAGGGAACCAAACCCTTGACCTTGGTGTTACAAGGCTATGCTTTAACCAACTGAGCTAACCAGCCAGCCCTAGAACCTAACCCTTGACCTTGGTGTTATAAGGCTGTGCTTTAACCAACTGAGCTAACCAGCTAGCCCTAGAACCTTTCATTAACAGGCAGCTGAATCCTTTGTCTTCCAGACTGAGCTCTTGAATTTCCTTATCTCAACTCTACATTTATGCTTTTCTGATTTCATGATATTCCTTTACATCCTATTTTATCCAAAGCATTTCAAGAGCTATACCACAAATTTCAACCATTGTTTCTGCTGTTTATTTGAATTTGGTTGAGTAAATTTGCATAGTTATAAGGGTAAGAGATCCAGAAACCATATCCATGATATAAGTGAGATCACTATGTATCTGCTAAGAAGATTCTATGAGAGAAACAGATGATAAACAAATAGTCCCTGCGGCAGATAACTCTTGCTAAAGGACCCTTAGTTACAACTCAGATGAAACAGGCTGAGGTGCTGTCAAATGCCAGAGCTCTCTGTCACTCTCGCCAAGACTGTATCTATGTCAAGATTTAGATAAGAACAGTAGGAAGCACTTTCCCTTTGAGGTAGAGAAGGACTCTATGTTGAATATTCCCCTAAATTATATTATTTGCATTCGTTAAAAGAACGCAATAATGTAATAGCTAGAAAAAACAAATATTTGCTCATATAAACTATAAGTAAACTCAAAGTTTCTATTCCTTGAACAGTGAGGGTAATACCATAATACTGTTTGCTACGGCAGAAGATCCTGTAGAATGACTCCATTTCAGTGACCGTGTGAGGTGGTTCAGACATACAGGTAGTTACGTGATCTCCTTTATAAGACAGAATCACCTTTAAGAATCATCGAAAAACAACTATAAAGTAAGGATCTAGGATGTGTTTATTTCACTGTTAATTATATGTTTTCTCAGGTATTGTACACAATGTGATGTCTATAAATGAAATGCTGTGAGGTCATAAGTTATTGCAGAAAAATAAAACAGTTATTTGTCAATCTGCAATAAGCGCGCTCAAGGGGCCGGCCTGTGGCTCACTCGGTAGAGTGCGGTGCTGACAACACCAAGGCCACGGGTTCGGATCCCATATAGGGATGGCCGGTTCGCTCACTGGCTGAGCGTGGTGCTGACAACACCAAGTCGAGGGTTAAGATCCCCTTACCGGTCATCTTTTGAAAAAAAAAAAATAAGCACGCTCAAAACAGCCTAAGACGTGCTATTTGCCTAGAGCTTACTATGTCTGAATTTTCAACTGATCACCTACTCCTACCGTAATAATGTTTTGTTGTCATTCTCAAGTTTTCAAGATATGGCTATAAAAACAATAGAAATAAATTTGATACAGAAAAGGCAGAATTTTATCAGTAGGCTTTTAACTTGGTTGACAAAGTATACAGAGGCCTGGGCCGGCCTGTGGCTCACTCGGGAGAGTGCGGTGCTGATAACACCAAGGCCACGGGTTCGGATCCTATATAGGGATGGCCGGTTTGCTCACTGGTTGAGCGTGGTGTTGACAACACCAAGTCAAGGGTTAAGATCCCCTTACCGGTCATCTTTTAAAAAAAAAAAAAAAAGTATACAGAGGCCTAAGGGATATATTAATGATGCACATTTATGTGAATAATTACTTCATATTCAAGACCAGTTCCTTCTCCAAACTGCCACAGCAGATGTATTTCCTCTAAAAGGACATCAACTTCGGCTTTTATTATACCTTGAGTTAATAAGTAAGGAAGTTTAAGGTATTATATATGAAAGCATGTTAAAAAATATAACAGGTATAGGGCCGGCCCGTGGCTCACTCGGGAGAGTGCGGTGCTGATAACACCAAGGCCACGGGTTCGGATCCTATATAGGGATGGCCGGTTTGCTCACTGGTTGAGCGTGGTGTTGACAACACCAAGTCAAGGGTTAAGATCCCCTTACCGGTCATCTTTTAAAAAAAAAAAAAAAAGTATAATTTTAATTATTGGCGCACTTTTTTTTTTTTTTTTTTTTTTGGCAAAGGAATCAAAT
>NW_007728642.1:143860-154394 GCF_000696425.1 Galeopterus variegatus | reverse complement strand
TAACAGGTATAGGGCCGGCCTGTGGCTCACTCGGGAGAGTGCGGTGCTGATAACACCAAGGCCACCGGTTCGGATCCTATATAGGGATGGCCGGTTAGCTCACTGGTTGAGCGTGGTGTTGACAACACCAAGTCAAGGGTTAAGATCCCCTTACCGGTCATCTTTTTAAAAAAATATAACAGGTATAATTTTAATTATTGGCGCACTTTTTTTTTTTTTTTTTTTTGGCAAAGGAATCAAATCCTGGACCTTGGTGATATAAGCACCATGCCCTAATCAACTGAGCTAACCTGCCTAATTTCAATTATTATATGTATTTATGTTCAACCTGTTTCAAGAAAAAAAAGAGACAACTCACAAGTTAAAAAATACAAAAATAAAATGATTAAAACTGAAGCCTTAGATGAGATTGCACTAAATAACTCTGAGCTTCCTGGCAGCCAAAGCAAAGGAGAAATTCAAGGTGTTATTTCCTTTCTTTCCTTTTGTCTGACAAGAAAAAGGGCCGGCCCGTGGCTCACTCGGGAGAGTGCGGTGCTGATAACACCAAGGCCCCGGGTTCGGATCCCATATAGGGATGGCCGGTTGCTCACTGGGTGGGCGTGGTGCTGACGAATTTGAGAAAGCAAAATTAATTCACAAGCCTAACTGTTTGTTTCAAATAACTAAACCAGTGGAGTTGAGCATTTCACAAACTCTTGTTCTAACTTGATTCAGAGATTTAGCTTAGAGAAACTAGAGCAGCATTTCTGAAAGGGTGTTTGAAGATCCCCTGCATCAGATGATTCTTTTTCAAAAATGAAGATTTTGGGGGCCCCACTCTAAGACTACCGAATCAGAATTTCAGGCATAGATCACAGGATCTCAACTGTCAATACGTTGTTTTGGTGAACTGTATACGTGTGGTGCTGGTTATGAATACTCTCTCACGATCAAACCCATTCTTGTACATGTGTCCTCGTGATGCTGAAGTAGGGTCTCTGTAACTACACTGGGTCTTTGCCACCCAGCTCCCTCTTAGGTTCCGCCAATAGGGGGGCTAGAGGGAGAATGGCAATTGGGATGAAGGAGCCCAACATGCCCCTTCCAATTTGTTTGCTGTTCCCATCAATGTCACCCAGCTGCAGTTCTTCAGCCCAGCAGTTCTAGTTGTTTCTAGTAGGAGCTGGTTCCAGTTTCCACTTTTTTCCATCTCCCAGAACCAACCCCATGTCGCTCCCTCAGAACACCAGCATCTTCTGAAGTCTGGGTTCCAGCAGAGCCCAGGACTTCAGGACTCTCTTGAGTTCCTGAGGCACCGGTGTCATCCAGGCAGCTTCCTCACCTCAGAGGTCTGGATTCCAGCTTCATGGATTCCTCCTCTAAGCTTCTAGGTTCTTAATACCCCAGCCTTTCCCCTTCACTCTCCTAGGCCTTGTGGTAGTAGCTGCTTCCTGCAATTACACTTTCTGTATATTTGTTCCTTTTTGCCCTTTCAGTCCACCAGTACCTATATAACCAGTTCCATGTGTACATTCTCTCTTAAAATAATTGACATGGTTTCTTTTTTCCTAACTAGGGCCATGATTGATACAAATATTAAAGTTTGACTTCTAGTGAGTTGGAGGATTAAGGAGACAACATATCCCTTAGCCACTCTATTATCAATTGTTTAAACTATTCTTATTTACTAGTAAATAAAAGACTGGTACTGAGAACTTCAACCATTATATTTTATTGCCTTAAGAAATTTCCAGAACGTTTGGGTTCCAGATGAGCTAATAACAAAGTTGAAATTCTATTATCAAAAGTGAAGCTTACATAATTTTTTCCAGATTTAAAGCTAATGCAGTTCTACATAGAGAAGGCCATTTATGAGTCTGTGAGCAGAATCAAAATTTTTCTTAAAAGATATTTTTATTCTTTCTAAGGGTTTCCATAGGATGTATTATTTGCGTTATCTGCAGCACAAAGACTAAACTTTGGCCTTATATTTAAGGACATTCATGATGTTATACTTATGCACTTCTTTAAAAGGTTTTCAATTTTATCTTTCTTGATTAGGGCACTGCTTCCACCTGAGCTGGTTGTTGTTTCCCTGCCACACCTTATAGATGGGTACCTCCCTCCCTACCCTGACTCAGGAAGTTTCTTCTGTCCGGGAGTCCTCGTTGAATATGTAAATACCTACAGCAGTGCACATAATGGGCACTCACCACATGTTGGAACTGGCGTGCATTGCCTTCCTTCTACAGTAAAACATCAGGATTAGTCTGTTTTAGACTGCCATAGCAGTTACTTTATGTACACATTTTACACACAGCACATGGGTTTTTTTTGTTTGTTTGTTTGTTTTTCTTTTTTTTGTCTTTTTTCGTGGCTGGCAACGGATCGCAACCCTCAGTGTCGCGCCTGTACCGGACCGGGACCAGCCATGGGATCGCAACCCTCGGTGTCGCTCCCGCCCCTCNTGTCCTCGTGATGCTGAAGTAGGGTCTCTGTAACTACACTGGGTCTTTGCCACCCAGCTCCCTCTTAGGTTCCGCCAATAGGGGGGCTAGAGGGAGAATGGCAATTGGGATGAAGGAGCCCAACATGCCCCTTCCAATTTGTTTGCTGTTCCCATCAATGTCACCCAGCTGCAGTTCTTCAGCCCAGCAGTTCTAGTTGTTTCTAGTAGGAGCTGGTTCCAGTTTCCACTTTTTTCCATCTCCCAGAACCAACCCCATGTCGCTCCCTCAGAACACCAGCATCTTCTGAAGTCTGGGTTCCAGCAGAGCCCAGGACTTCAGGACTCTCTTGAGTTCCTGAGGCACCGGTGTCATCCAGGCAGCTTCCTCACCTCAGAGGTCTGGATTCCAGCTTCATGGATTCCTCCTCTAAGCTTCTAGGTTCTTAAGACCCCAGCCTTTCCCCTTCACTCTCCTAGGCCTTGTGGTAGTAGCTGCTTCCTGCAATTACACTTTCTGTATATTTGTTCCATTTTGCCCTTTCAGTCCACCAGTACCTATATAACCAGTTCCATGTGTACATTCTCTCTTAAAATAATTGACATGGTTTCTTTTTTCCTAACTAGGGCCATGATTGATACAAATATTAAAGTTTGACTTCTAGTGAGTTGGAGGATTAAGGAGACAACATATCCCTTAGCCACTCTATTATCAATTGTTTAAACTATTCTTATTTACTAGTAAATAAAAGACTGGTACTGAGAACTTCAACCATTATATTTTATTGCCTTAAGAAATTTCCAGAACGTTTGGGTTCCAGATGAGCTAATAACAAAGTTGAAATTCTATTATCAAAAGTGAAGCTTACATAATTTTTTCCAGATTTAAAGCTAATGCAGTTCTACATAGAGAAGGCCATTTATGAGTCTGTGAGCAGAATCAAAATTTTTCTTAAAAGATATTTTTATTCTTTCTAAGGGTTTCCATAGGATGTATTATTTGCGTTATCTGCAGCACAAAGACTAAACTTTGGCCTTATATTTAAGGACATTCATGATGTTATACTTATGCACTTCTTTAAAAGGTTTTCAATTTTATCTTTCTTGATTAGGGCACTGCTTCCACCTGAGCTGGTTGTTGTTTCCCTGCCACACCTTATAGATGGGTACCTCCCTCCCTACCCTGACTCAGGAAGTTTCTTCTGTCCGGGAGTCCTCGTTGAATATGTAAATACCTACAGCAGTGCACATAATGGGCACTCACCACATGTTGGAACTGGCGTGCATTGCCTTCCTTCTACAGTAAAACATCAGGATTAGTCTGTTTTAGACTGCCATAGCAGTTACTTTATGTACACATTTTACACACAGCACATGGGTTTTTTTTGTTTGTTTGTTTGTTTTTCTTTTTTTTGTCTTTTTTCGTGGCTGGCAACGGATCGCAACCCTCAGTGTCGCGCCTGTACCGGACCGGGACCAGCCATGGGATCGCAACCCTCGGTGTCGCTCCCGCCCCTCACTCAGCCAGTGAGCGGCCAGTCTGTATGTGGGATCCAAACCCTCGGCGGGAGCGCCACCACGCTTCCCAAGCGGCGCACTATAGCAGTGCGCCACTGGACCGGCCCGTTTTTTGGTTTTTTTTAAAGATGACCAGTAAGGGGATCTTAACCCTTGACTTGGTGTTGTCAGCACCACGCTCACCCAGTGAGCTAACCGGCCATCCCTATATGGGATCCAAACCTGTGGCCTTGGTGTTATCAGTACCACACTCTCCTGAGTGAGCTACAGGCCGGCCCCAGCACATGTTATCTTCTGAATTGATTGTGTCCAATCTTCCCTCCCAGATAACAAACTCTTTAAGGATGCGCCATATTTCTTATATATCCTTCTATCCCCATGGTGCCTCACAGACCTTGCCTAACATTATGATTGATGTTTGTTGAGTGAATAAATAACCTAATGAATAGCCATCTACTACTTTATGAGCCTTTCCTTTCTTTTCTGCTATACTATATACATCTCAAATACTTTTGCAAATGTAGAGGATATAAATAATATATAATATGACTTATGCTGTGTCCACAACGTTATAAAATAATATTTTTCACTTGTCTGGATATGCATAATACTTCCCATACATTAACTATTTAAGTTTTGGTGCCAACTCTATGGAACCATTTTCCGTCTTAATTAAGAACACTGTGGCTCTGAGAATTTAAGTAACCTTGTTCAAGGTCACATAATGAGACAGTGATATTCCTGGAATTTGACAAGGGCTCTTTTCACATACATTGCATGGTCTCTTGGGAAGTTGGTGCTTAGACAGTGATGATGACACTGATGAGCTCACTGACAGATTACTCTTTTTCCTCTGTAGAGACTTGCTTCAACACCAGGAAGAACCTGAAAGGAGTGACTCAGGATTCCCAGCAGCAGTGCCAGTTCCTGTGCTGGGATTCTGACCACAAGTGTAATGATCAGGCCAGGGAGTCAGATTTCTGCTGGATTTAGAAAAGCATCTATGCGTTCATGAAAGAAACCCAGTGAGTTGTTGCTAGTACTGTGGCTCTTAGAGGAACTCCATCCACCCCTTTTCCCCAGCCAGGAGCTATGGGAGGAGGAAGGAAGGCGACAGAGAGGTAAGTGTGGCGTTCTTACTTCCCCCTCCTTCCCATCTTAAAGCCACAGAGTGCTTGCTGGTAACCCAGCCATATATATTGGTTCATAAAGCCTTAGTGAGCCACTGAAATTCTTACTGGCCCACAAAATTTCAGAAACACTAATGACACAGAGGGCCATGTGCAGATAACTTGGCCATGCTGAAAATATTTTCTGTTCCCATTGAGCTGCTTGAAAAATAGGATTAATACACACCTTTGATGGTACTCTCCACAGACAATTTGTAGTGTAAAACATGTTTTATAAAAATATTTGGGTTTTGTGTGGTTTTTGGGGGGAGGAGGCGGCTGGCCAGTAAGGGGATCCAAACCCTTGACCTTGGTGTTATCAGCACCACATTCTAATCAAGTGAGCTAACTGGGCAGCCCTATAAAAATATTTGTTAATAACCATAGAGAGCTTTCATATAATTTAGGTATTCACGTCCTCTGGAGTTTCAAGAAATAATATTTAATATCTACCTTTCCTTTTCATAATATTTGATATATAAGATAGTCTTATTGCAAGACAAAGATTAGAACAAAGATTAAACCTGATAAAGCTTAATTTCCTACATCAATTCAAGTAGAAAATATCTCTTGAACTTTTAAGCAAAAGAAATCACCAGATTGCTTTGCTTCTGTCACCCCTGCCCCTCCTTTGCCCTCCCTTGCCTCTCTTCCTGACCACCTCATCTTCCCTTTCTTCCACTCCCTTCGAATCTCCTCTCTTTCTTGCCTTTTGTGGAGGAGGGGCTTAATCTTTTAAGAAATTGCTTTGTTTGCCACACTTTCTCTAAAGCTTGGTTTGAGCAGCCAACCCTGTTTGCATAAAAGAAAACTAAAAGTTTTGTGAACCAAGGGTGGAGGAAAGAGTTATACATATTATTGCACTGTCCATCATCCACATGTTCAACCCCTCAGCTGAGAACCAGGTTCACTTCTTCTGAGTCATCCCTCATTCGCCCACATCCTTTATTGGTAAAATAAGTGCTTAAGAGGAGTTGTCAAGAACTATCAAAGGAGTAAAAATTATAAATTAAGTGTAAAAATATGTCTGCAGTTACCAGTAAGTTAGTATTTTCATGATTAGAGAAGTAAGATATGTTGCTATGGTCAATGAGTATGCAATTTGGCTTTTCATCATTATTTAGGTACCTTTATAAGATTATGAGCAACATTTCACTTCCTGACAAAAGGAAAATTAGAATCATAAAGATTAACTGTTGCTGGAGATAGAGTAAGGATAATAACAGTATAGATTCCTGAAAATGAGCAGATAGAAAATCAGTCCAAACAGACTGGCAGAAAGAAGTCAGAGTGGAATGTGCAGAAGATATGATGAAGTACAGTCATTAATACAGTCACAAGGTTAATTTACCTAACACTATTTTTCATCCCAGTGGAATCAGCAAATTATCCCATGCTGAAGAAAATGTATAGATGTAATCTTGTAAGAGGAGAGCTGTGAGATACAGCTACAGACAAAGCCAACCTAAGAAAAATGCACAAAGGCTGAGGATTTAATTTATATTATGATACTAGAAGCCAACCAGGAAAGGTTTGATCTGTCCTTTATTCCCAAATCTGTAGTCTAAGTGGACGGTCCAAGAAGATGCTCCAGGATACCTTGAAAGCTCAGGTACCCAAACACAAATGGCTGCCTCGTACAGCTACACAGGCTGTTTACTGCACAACTCCAGTGGGTGCCATTCATAGACTATGGTGTGAAAGGAGACTCCTGAATTTGTGAAACGCAGAGAACCTTCTGTGCTAAACCACTGGAGAGTCACATGCAATAAGAGAAAAAAAGAAAAATATAAAATGTCCATAAAGAACAAGTATGATAAAGATATTTTTTTCCAAATAAAACATATATTTAGAAAAATGGCCAGAAAGTACACCAAAATAAAATTTCTGTAAGTATGCATGAATTCACTTTTCCTCATTCCTAGTTTTCTGTATTTTCACATTGAATAAATTAGTGGTTTTTAAATAACTTGTTGCATTTAATAAATTAGTACCTTAAAACTCCCAAATTGAAGGCTGACCAGATAAATCAGTTGGTTAGAGTGCAGCCTTATAACACTAAGGTCATATGTTCGGATCCCCATATCAGCCAGCCACCAAAAAAAAACAAACTTCAAATTGATACATATTTACAGTTTCAGTGTTATAAAGCATTGAGGATATAATGATAGAATGGTTTCTATACAAATGAAAAATCCTTTAGAAAAATGAGGACTATTTTTCTACATTTGTTGACATTTTAACCTAGTTTTTCATGTTCAACTATTCAACTAAATAGAAGGATTAGCTTTGTTTTTGAAAACCCTGGTTTTATTATAATTATGTTAACCTGGAAAAAACACATTAGAGGAAAATACCTCCAAATATGTTGAGTTTACTCAGGAATAGAAAATAAGATTATAATTGGGAATACATGCCATAGCAAGCCACAAATGCATTCAGTGAGGGAAGGATAGGAGAAAGCTTTTTTTTTTTTTTTTTTTTTTTAAAAAAAAGACCGGTAAGGGGATCTCAACCCTTGGCTTGGTGTTGTCAGCACCACGCTCAGCCAGTGAGCAAACCGGCCATCCCTATATAGGATTCGAACCCGTGGCCTTGGTGTTACCAGCACCGCACTCTCCTGAGTGAGCCACAGGTCGGCCCAGGAGAAAGCTTTTATTGGCAAAAAGGGAGAGGTTCCCATAAGCTGCCTGGAACAGAGTTCATTGGTTTTAGAGGCTCAAAGTCAGATTTGTTGTCAGTTCATTGGTTCAGATCCCATTACTGAGCAGTTTCTTCTCAGAGCATCTTATCTGAATTACTGCAGTTCTGAAGAATGTCTAGTGATAAACTTTATCACAGAAACATGTACATACAGGCAAAGCAGGAGATGAGTGAAGGATATGAAGAGATTTCTGATGGGTTTTTAGAAGATCCTTGGA
Source organism: Galeopterus variegatus (assembly GCF_000696425.1). Taxonomy (NCBI): domain Eukaryota; kingdom Metazoa; phylum Chordata; class Mammalia; order Dermoptera; family Cynocephalidae; genus Galeopterus; species Galeopterus variegatus. The sequence goes on along the minus strand of NW_007728642.1, from coordinate 146,358 downwards.
AACAGTTTTTATCTCAGACAAGCAAGCATGAGCCCCCTTCCTTCATGCCTTTCCCAGCTCTATTTTGTCTGGATCTGACAGAATGTGATTTTGTCAACTTTCACAAATACTAGACAGCTTGCATACTGCACATCCAAAGGAAGACCAGCGTTCAAGTACAGTTCTCTCAGGCTCTGAGGTTCTGTAAATGCTGCCTGGCTCTTGGGTTGGCTTTCATCTAAGCCTCAAGATTACTGCCAGCAGAAGCTGGGGCCACATGCTTCCTGGTTCACGGCCAGTGTGGAAAGACTGTCCATCCCTAAAGAAATCACAGGCAAGGGGAGAGGATTGGCTTAATCAGCGTGGAATGGGTGGAATCAAGTGTAAATATAGATTTTATAAGACCTGGAATTTATACAATCTGGGAGTTTTCTCTACATAAACAATTTTAAAAATAAATTGCAAAAATGAACATTTATTCTAAATGAAAATAACATAACAAATTGTAATTTTTTTAAAATGCAAAATGCTTATATAGATATCACAAAATCCAGAAAAGAAAGCATATTTTTATTAAGTTCCTGATGTATCCCTATGACACTTTTATCTACATTTTGGACCACATACTCTTTTTTTTTTTTTTTTTTTAAAAAAAGATGACCGGTAAGGGGATCTTAACCCTTGACTTGGTGTTGTCAGCACCACGCTCAGCCAGTGAGCAAACCGGCCATCCCTATATAGGATCCGAACCCGTGGCCTTGGTGTTGTCAGCACCGCACTCTCCCGAGTGACCCATGGGGCCGGCCCTGGACCACATACTCTTTGATTGCTTCTTCATATGTCAATTTTGTAATAGTTAAGAAAAAGTAGAAATACAATTCAGTCTTTCCTTTAGCATATATAACTGGAAAAAAAGGTATTTTTCGGGCCGGCCCTGTGGCTCACTCGGGAGAGTGCGGTGCTGACAACACCAAGGCCACGGGTTCGGATCCTATATAGGGATGGCCGGTTTGCTCACTGGGTGAGCGTGGTGCTGACAACACCAAGTCAAGGGTTAAGATCCCCTTACCGGTCATCTTTTTTTTAAAAAAAAAAGAAAAAAAGGTATTTTTTTTGGTGGCTGGTCAGTATGGGGATCTGAACCCTTGACCTTGGTGTTATCAACACCATGCTTTAGCTGAGTGAGCTAAACAGCCCACACCCTCTCAAATCTTGACTTTCCTCCACTAACTACATACTACTAGTGCCTGGCACTATGCTCTGTACATCCTCTGTACAGGTTATCACAGCACAGACGGCAGGACTATTTCTGAAAGACAATTCTATATAAGGCAGCTAACTGTACCTCGAAGTAACTGTAAATCAGTAAATAATGCTACTAAACCCAAACAAAAATATCCCCTATTCATCCTCCCCTTAATTGGATCTCAAAAATGCCCTAGGTCACTGCTCACGCCCATCCCCCAACTGTAGGGCAAGTATGATAGAGGGGAAGTTGGAGAGTGAAACAAATAACAGTCCTAACTGATGAGAGTTAGAATATTTTATTGTTATAAATTTTACAAAAACACATGGCCAGGTTTAATCAGTGTCCAGGTCCCATAAGATTGAATTCTATTTGGGAACAAATTATCAAAAAAATGTTGCCTGGAAAAAAACAAGATAGTTCACAATAGATTTTTTTGTTATAATGATCAAAGTATACCTGCTTATTAGTTAATTAGTTACTAATTAATGTATTACATTCCTCATCTGAGTCTACATCCTGTGACATGGGGGAGGAGGAGATAGACACAAAAACATATCACCAGACCCTGCCTTTGAAGGACTACCGACATGACAGTGGCATCAAAATTTATAGGCACTCATTTTCTGCTTTAAAAGACTTGAAAGATTAAAAGAAAGAGTAAAATTAATATATTGGCATTAATAACATCTTAATTTTGTATTACACACATTAATTACATGAAAAAATTAAAGGCTCGTACAGCCATTTTAAAAAATAGTTTGGTGACCAGCCGCCAAAATAAATAAATTAATTAAATAAAATAAAATAAAAAATAGTTTGGTTGGAGATTTATGATGAGGTTGTTCAAGGAATAGTGTTTACCAAACTATGGTATATATTGTTGCATCTCGGATACAAGGACATTTAACATTTCCATTACTTGTGTGGTTGAATGCATGATGATTAAATTTACGGATAGTACCAAATTGGAATAAGTGGTTATTGCTTTGAACAACAGGATTAGAATCTAAATGACCTTGTAAAGCTGGAAAAGGAGTCATATAAATAGACAGATGAGCAATTGTATTGAGAAATGTGTGGGGAAGTACACTTAGGATTTTATTTTTTAACTACGCAAACAAAATGTGAATTCTTGAACATTTTTTAAATGCAGAAATCACCATCCCTCACAAATTGAATACACTTTGGAGATGGTTTAACAACAGGGTAATTGAAAGGAAATAGAAAAAAATATATTTTCTTGCTACATCTCCTATCTTGCAAACTCTCC
>NW_007728642.1:140485-143850 GCF_000696425.1 Galeopterus variegatus | reverse complement strand
TTTTTATTTTTTTTATTTTTTTTATTTTTTAAAAAGATGACCGGTAAGGGGATCTTAACCCTTGACTTGGTGTTGTCAGCACCACTCTCAGCCAGTGAGCGAACCGGCCATCCCCATATGGGATCCGAACCCAGGGCCTTGGTGTTATCAGCACCGCACTCTCACGAGTGAGCCACGGGCCGGCCCAGGATTTTATTTTTTAACTACGCAAACAAAATGTGAATTCTTGAACATTTTTTAAATGCAGAAATCACCATCCCTCACAAATTGAATACACTTTGGAGATGGTTTAACAACAGGGTAATTGAAAGGAAATAGAAAAAAATATATTTTCTTGCTACATCTCCTATCTTGCAAACTCTCCTGGATCAAGGTTCACTCTAAGTTTGGAGAAAGTGATTTTTGGAGGGAATTTGACTACAGAGCTTCTGCATCTGATAAATTTCTCCACTGAGTGGAAGAAATGACACAGGAGCCATTACTACAGAAATACATTGACATCAATAAAAATGGGGCCTGTTTAAGTCAATGCAACCAGTACTTATGAAACATTTATACCTAACATTGCACCAAGTACTTTAGGCAATGAGATGTATAGGGCAGGGTCCTTGTGGCAAAGGAGGATTTGGAAGGATTAAAAACGCAGCAATAATATGTATTTTCTTCCTTAATTGAATGGAAAATAAATTATATTTATTCCATACCTAAAATTAGCAGCATTTGTCAACAGTACATATGTGTCATTATGCTCTGTTCAAGGGTAATATTATGAGATAAATTGTATGTTAATACAATAAATATAAAAATACGTATAAAAATAACTGATACCTAAAGCAACATCACAAACACACTTTAGTAGCTTTGATGGGTTAGTCTCAAAGATTGTATCCCATACGTATCAGAAGATCAGAAAGCTGACAGCCTTCCAGAATGTAATGGCTAGTTAAAAATCAATAGATGTATCTATTTTTTGGCATGGGTCATTTTATCATTCTGCTTTACTGGTGTTTGGAAGCCAGTCACAAAGGTTTAAGGATATCTCATTAATTTTGCTGACAGAGTGAATTATATAAAAAGATTGGATTAAAACAGTGGTATGTAAAAACATCTGAACTCAGGAACTCCCTGGGAAGCAAATCACCATTTATATTTTATCTACATGATTTTATCCAGTTGTAAAGATGATCTATATATGATTTACAATGTTTCCCGCCATAACATATCTGTTAACTATATTTTAGATTCAGTGATAATAAATGCTCTAAAGAAATGTTCTACTCTATATCACTATAAGAAAAGGCAACCTTAATTATTACTTATTAGAAAAGGTATCATTTATTTATTTATTTATTTTTATTTATTTTTTTTTTTTAAAGATGACCGGTAAGGGGATCCCAACCCTTGACTCGGTGTTGTCAGCACCATGCTCACCCAGCAAGCAAACCGGCCATCCCTATATGGGATCCGAACCCGTGGCCTTGGTGCTATCAGCACCACACTCTCCTGAGTGAGCCACACGCCGGCCCGAAAAGGTATCATTTAAATAATAATAAATAAATGATAATAAATATAGGGGCCAGCCCGTGACTCACTTGGGAGAGTGTAGTGCTGATAACACCAAGGCCATAGGTTTGGACCCCTATATAGGGACGGCCGATTAGCTCACTTGGGAGAGCATGGTGCTGACAACACTGAGTCAAGGGTTAAGATCCCCTTACTGGTCATCTTTTAAAATAAATAAATAGATAAATATAGGAATCCTGAGTATAAAGTATTTGATAGTTTTAGCGGCATAGGGCCTTTTTGTAACTTGAAGTTCCCACAAAATCACTCCATATTTAAAATTCTCCTCAAAGCAAACATTCTGTGGCTGTTAATTTTCAGGACTGGCACTTCAATTGGGATTTTTTAGAAATTGTATTTCCACATAATTATAAAAGGTGACATATCAAATAAATTAGAGTAAGTGCTTTTGATGGGAGAGGAGAGACTGAAAGTAGTGATTGAGAATTAAAGTAAAAAGTTTTTTAAAAAAACAAAAACGAGAGGAGCTTTTATGGCTTGATGATGATAAAATGAATGGATTAAGGAGAATAATGTTCTTTTTTTTTTTAAAAAAGATGACCGGTAAGGGGATCTTAACCCTTGACTTGGTGTTGTCAGCACCACGCTCTCCCAAGTGAGCGAACCGGCCATCCCTATATGGGATCCGAACCCATGGCCTTGGTGTTATCAGCACCGCACTCTCCCGAGTGAGCCACGGGCCAGCCCAAGGAGAATAATGTTCTTAATCATTCTAAAGTTTAAAAGTATTTTCTTAAACGGGAGGGGGGCAGTATTTCCTGGGCAAGGCAAAACTCACCTAACACAGTGGTTTTCAAGTTTTTGCCAGAGCAGTCCTTCTCAAAATGTGGTCCCTAGACCAGCAGCATAGATATCCCCTGGGAACTTATTAGAAATGCAAATTATCAGGCCTCATCCCATACCTAGTGAACCAGAAGTTATGGGACGAAGCCCAATAATCCTGGTATAACAAGCCCTCCAGGTGATCCTAATGCTTGATAAGGGCAGAGAACCATATTAATAACACCTGGGAACTTTAAAACTACCAATGCCAGGCCCAGGCCCAGGCCAATTAACTTGCAATCTGTGGGGATGGGGTGTTGGCATCAATATAGTTCTGTTCCTGGCTTATTTCACTTAATATGATGTCCTCCATAGTGAAGCAAATGACAGAATTTTATTTTTTTTCATGGCTGAATAGTATTCTATTATGTATGCATACCGCATTTTCTTGATCCATTCATCCATTGATGGGCACTTAGGTTGATTCCATATCTTGGCTATTGTGAATAAAGCTGCATTAAACATGGAAATGCAGACATCACTTTAACATACTGATTTCATTTCCTTTGAATATATACCCAGAATGGGGATTGCCAGATCATATGGTAGTTCTGTTTTTAATTTTTTGAGAAACCTCCATGCTGTTTTCTATAATGGCTGTACTAATTTACATTCCTATCAACAGTGCTAAGGATTTCCTTTTCTTCACATCCTCGCCAACACATGTTATCTTCTAATACCATTAACTCACTCATATATGGAATTTTTTAAAACTGAGCTCATATACGTAAAGTGTAGAATAGAGGTTCCCAGAGGCTGAGGAGGGGAGGGGAATGGAGAGAGGTTAGGAAACAGATACAATGTTACAATTAGATAGGAGAAATACCTGCTGGTGTTCTAATGCAAAGTAGGGTGACTGTAGTTAACAATACTGTGTATTTTGGGCCGGCCCGGTGGCGCACTGGATAGTGCGCCGCTTGGGAAGCGCGGCGGCGCTCCCGTCCGAGGGTTCGGATCCC
>NW_007728642.1:137945-139727 GCF_000696425.1 Galeopterus variegatus | reverse complement strand
GGAAAAAAAACAAAAAAAAAAAAAAAAAAAAAAAAAACAATACTGTGTATTTCAAAAAAGCTAGAAGACAGAGATGTAAATGTTCTCACCACAAAGAAATGATAAATGCTTGAGGTGATGTAAATGCTAATTACCCTGGTTTTATTATTACACAATGTATTCCTGTATCAAAACATCACACTGTACCCCATACATATGTACAATTACTATGTGCCAATTAAAAGTAAAATTTTTTTTTTTTTTTTTTCAAAAAGATGACCGGTAAGGGGATCTTAACCCTTGACTTGGTGTTGTCAGCACCACGCTCAGCCAGTGAGCGAACTGGCCATCCCTATATGGGATCCGAACCCGTGGCCTTGGTGTTATCAGCACCGCACTCTCCTGAGTGACCCCACGGGCCGGCCCAATTTTTTTTAATACATGGTTTTCAATGCTCCCCAGGTGTATTAGTTCATTTCTGTTGCTTATAACAAAATACAAGGAACTGGGTGATTTATAAAGAAAACAAAATTTATTGCTTACAGTTTCAGAGGCCGGAAGTCCGAAGTCCAGGAAACACATCTGGGTGATGGCTTTATTTGGTAGTGACTTCAGTGAAGGCCGGATATCACATTGCAAGATGGCAGAAGCAGAGAGAGCCTAACCTCCTCATTCACTCTCTTTTTAAAGCCTTCAGACCCACACCTGTGGCCACCATTTTTAATTCATTCATTGTGGCATGGTCCTGAAATCTAATCACCTCTTCAAGGCCCCACCGTTCAGTGACCATAACAGGATTTCCCACCCTCTTAACACTGTCACAGTGGGGATCAAGTTATGGGGGGACACTCAATCCAAGGCACCAAGTGTTTCCAGTCAGTGTGCAGTTGGGTAGAGAACTACTGCCTTAGAGAGCCCTCTTCATCCCAGAGGAAGGAGTCAAATGGCTGAGCGCCAAAACTAACCCTCCTTCTAGGATTAGTTGAATACTGCATTTATTTGTTTTGCTTCTTTTTGTATGAAAATTTTTCCTAAAAGAGGCATGAAAACCACAGGCTGAGCAAAATCAGTCAGGGTTAATTAATTCCGTTTAAATTCATTAACAGTAGATCAGAACCTTGAGGGAATAGGGACCCTACAGCTTAATTTTGTTTATGTGGAAAGGGGGAGGGGAGGATGACCATCCTGACCCGCAGAGCACAGTGAGGACACCTCAACAGCCAAGAAGCTGGAGAAAGTGAGGGAGAGGATGGGAGATTGCATGGGATTATGGACAGGCCCAGACAGGGGTTTGAAGAAAACAAAAAGCAGATATGGTGTCACAGACAAATTTCACTTGCATCAATCAGAATTTACCTGAGGCCATCCTCATACAGTCAAATGGAGATCAGTAAGATAGAAAGATAAATAAATAATCTCTGAAATTATTTGTCAAAGTGGCAGAACTTTTAAAATTTTGCTGACATTGGACAGATCATCTAGGAAACAAATCAACAGAGTAACCATTACTCTTTCAGAGAGAGAGAAGAAATCTAGGGTTATCATGGTGGGAGGGGGAGAGAGAGGGGGATATGGAGAGATTTGACAAAGGGCATAAAGAATAAGTACAATTTGGAACAATATATATACTAGTAATATTGTTTTGATCAACATATGTCAACATTGAACCCCAGGGCCGGCCCGGTGGCGCACTGCTGCAGCGGCGGCGCTCCCGCGGAGGGTTCGGATCCCACATGCAGACCGGTTCCCGCTCACTGGCTGAGTGAGGTGTGGGCGCGACACTGAGGGTTGCGATCCGTTGCC
>NW_007728642.1:104809-137516 GCF_000696425.1 Galeopterus variegatus | reverse complement strand
TGACAACACCAAGTCAAGGGTTAAGATCCCCTTACCGGTCATCTTTTAAAAAAAAAAAAAAAAAAAACAACATTGAACTCCCAAAATCTGTATAATAAATTATAATTCAATAAAAATAAAATTTTGCTGACATTAAATGTATATGCTATGCAAATTTCTAAGTGCTTATTTCTGCAAGGTAATGTCTAATAATCAAAGATTCTTTGAGGGTGTTAACCAGTAGTGAAATGACAGGTTGTTCAAAACGTGGTGTTTCCCAGGTTTCTGGTTGGGAGTTGGCATCAGAGAGAAATAGAAACCTAGGACTGCTCTGCTATTAGTTTCTCTAGCACCGAGATTTCAAGAAATTGTACTGAAAGTTTAACAAACATTGTTAGAGGGATCTTCATTCTTCATAAGATAGAATAGACATGCAAAAACTGAGACTGAATAATTTAGCAATCGAATTACAAAAGATGAATGTTGAATATGCTAAGTTAAAAATATAATAAAAATTAGATTATTTTAACTTTAAATTGAAAACTTAGTGATGAAGTTACAAACGTGTTTCGGTGTTTATGCTGTGGCATTGTATAAACAATAAATAATTAATAGGATTTTGAAATTTGTTCCAGACATATAAAATACTGCAGATACTAAAAAATAGTATGTAAAAACAAAAAAAGAAGAAAAAGTTGGAGATTTCAACAGTGTGATTTCTTATTTTTAAGATAGCATCAAAATGTGCTTTAGTTTTTCCCTGCAACAATAGTTCAAAAACTTTACCTGCCCCAGAATTATCTGAAGGCTTATTGAAACACAGATTTGCTGGGGTCAGCCTGTGGCTCACTTGGGAGAGTATGGTGCTGCCATGGGTTAAGATCACCTTACTGGTCAACTTCAAAAAAAAAAAAAAAAAACAGGAAAAAAGACACAGATTTCTGAGCTCAGTTTTCAAGTCCAGAGGTCTGGAGTGCAGGCCAGTCTTGTATTTCTGACAAGTTCTCTGGTGATGCTGATGCTGTTGCTATGGGGACCACACATTGAGATGCCCTGATTTATAATACTGAGTAGATTCTAACATGCAGAATTTGTTTAAAATTATAGGGCTGGCCAGTTAGCTCAGTTGGTTAGAGCGTAGTGCTGGAAACACCATGGTCCAGGGTTCAATCCCTGTACTGGCCAGCCACCAAAAATAAATAAATAAAATTACACATGTAAGATTTACAAAGAGATAAGTAATAATTCAGTTAATATACTTGACACTGAAGAATTAATTATTACAATGCAGTTCTCTATATATCTTTCCAAGATCCTATAGTGGAAATCATTATCCTTCATGTTTAATTATTATTCTTTATGGTTTGCAAAGAACTACTTTCAAATCAACAAGAAACAGGAAATCTAAAAGAAAATAGGCAAAAGATATGAATAGGCATTCTTCAGAAGAAACCCAAAAGGTCAGCATATTCAAACTCATTAATAATCAGAGGAATACACGTTTTTTAAAAAAGCTATGAAATAAACTTTCATATCCATTGATGGGCAAAATTAGGAAACTGGATAATGCCAATGATTGAAGGGTTTGGGGAGATACAGGAATGTTCATGCCTGTTGGTAGAAAGGTACATTGATGAAGCCTTCTAGGGAGCAATCTAGAGGGTCCTGGTCAAATCGATATAAACATACACTATGCTCCTGCAGTTTAGATCCTGCATATCCATCCCTAAGAAATTTCACACATCCGAAAGGAGACATGCTTGAAAATGATGGTGGAAGTATGAGGCAATTTGGCAATCATGACCGGAGAGTGCATAAACAAAATGTGGTGGAAGCACTTACTCCTTGAACTATCGACAAGCCAGCTGTTACAAAAAGCAGGAGACTTGATGTACATGGAAACATAGATGGATCTTAAAATCCAGTTCTGGGCTTAAAAAAAGTTAGACACAAAAGAGGTTTCTATCACATGCCATTTATGTAAGTTAAAATAGATGCACACAAAACAAGGGGGCACATCAAACACATTAGAGTGGCTGTGGGAGGAGGACAACTTAATAACAAGAAATGGGGATAAAAGGAAATAAAAAAGAAACAAATCAACAGGGTGAATAGTGTGCCACAAACAGAGTATAATTAACCCAACCTGAGTTCTATATAGTTTAAAAGAAATCTATATCTCATCGTGGTATTAACCTAGAAAAAACACATTAGAGAAAAATATCTCCAAATATGTTGAGTTTATTCAGGAACAGAAAAGAGGATTATAATCCAGAACGCATACCATGGCAAGCCACGAATATGTTTGATGAGGGAAGGGTAAGAGAAAGTCTTTATTGTCAAAAAGAGGGGTCACATAAACAAACTCCTTGAAAACAGTTAATAGGTTTCAAAAGCTCAGAGATAGATTTGTGGTCAGTTCATTGGTTCAGATGGTCAGTTCATTGGTTCAGATGCCATTACCGGGCAGTTTCTTCTCAGAGCATCTTATCTGAATTACTGCAGTTCTAAAGAATGTCTAGTGATAAACTTTGTCACAGAAATCTGTGCGTACATGCAAAGCAGGAGATGGATGAAGGATGTGAAAGCATTTCTATGGGTTTTATTTATTTATTTAGGTGGCTGGCTGGCTCAGGTATCAGAACCCTTGACCTTGGTGTTATAACACAGTGCCCTAACCAATTGAGCTAACTGGCCAGCACTCTGTGGGTTTTAGAAAAGTCCTATGTCAGACAAGCCAGCATGAGCCCCCTCCTTTATGCCTTTCCTGGCCCTATTCTGTCTGCGTCTGACAGAAAATGATTTTTATCAACTGTTACACACAAAAGGGTCAACAATCAAAGCAGGTTTCCTTCTTCTATTATCAGTATTCTCAATAGCTCCCGTGACATCCCTCCTGTCCAGGTACCCTACACTCTTAACTAGTCTCCCATTTTCTTCCGACAGTTTTTGCTAAGGCAGAGGTTCTCATACAGTGCTGTGACTCAGAACTACCTTGGTGGCTTGTTAAACAATACAGAGGTAACAGTCCACTTAAATTTAATTTAGGGTGCTGGCAGTTAGCTTACTTGATTAGAGCATGATGTTGGTAACACGAGGGTCAAGAGTTCATATCTCCACAATGGCCAGCCTCCAAAAAAATAAAATAAAATATTAGTTTAGTAGGCTTAGGGTGGAGCCTGAATATTTATATTCTAAAGGAATTCTCCAGGTACAAATCAAAATTTGGGAACCTCTGTACTCCACTCACTCTTCCTAGAACAATGCTTGAGATTTCCTAAAGAAAAACCATTCAAGATGCAAAGGAATCCAGCACTAATAATGGAGTATCAGATATTAGGATTGATATTTCCATCCTCTTTGCACTTACCCATCACTTCTTGGCTGATGACCTTACCTTATACTTCACTGAGCAACTGGAAGCAATCAGAAAGGCAAGCTCCCATTGTCCCCAACTCCACCAAACAAGATGCAGGTAGAGTAAAATACTTACCCTGCTACTACAAAATATCACTACTCCTTACCAAAAGCCAACCTTTCTTATCCTTTCAAGGGCCTTGTCCCAGTTATTACCTCCTTTGCACCATTATTTTTTCCCTCTGCACTGTCATTTCCCTCAAGTTATAAACATTCCCTCTTGAATCCCATCTTTTTGCCTTTTAATAGTGGTGAAATACACATAAAATTTTAACATAAAATTTTCTCCAATCTTTTAAAAACTCTCCTTTGACTTCAAAAGTACTAAATCTGACTTTAATCTGCCCCCCTTTCAAATTGCAGTAAAACTTTTCAAGAGTCCAACCTGTCTATATTCTCTCTTCCCATCATGCCTCTCTTCCACTTCTTTCCAGTCAGTTTTTGCCCCAGACTCAATGATCTGACTTCATTCCATTCAGTTTTTTCGTGGCACTTTACATGGTTAACCATTCTCTCCTTGACTCCCTTTATTACTATTTTGGATTTCACTGATACCACACTTTGCTGGTTTATCTTCTCCACTGACTGATCCTTTGCAATCTCCTTTGCCAACACCTTTGCTGACCTCTAAATATTAAAAGGTCTAAATCCACACTTCTCCACAAGTCCAACATTCCCTTCATTGCTCTCTATACAAAATACATCCCACATCTCCATGCTTCTCAACACCTCCATTCTACTATTTAATCTAAAACATGATCACATCTCTCCTGAGCTACTGCTCTAGTCTCTAATCTGGAGTTCATACCCCTTACAAACCATCCTCCATACAGCAACCAGATCCTCCCTTTATTTTTATCTTTTTAAACTTTCAAACTACAAATTTAGAATGGTATACTTAGCTCCACTACCCATCACAACATTAATCTACATATGGCCAATCTTTTTTCAACTACATCCCCACTCCACCTTTTTCTGGTCTGATTACAGTTATTCGTGTCTGAATGATTAGGATACATTCTGAGAAATACATTGTCATGTGATTTTATCACTGTGCAAATATCACAGAGAACACTTACACAAACCTAGATGGTATAGCCTACTACACACATAGGCTCTATGGTATAGCCATTATAATCTTATGGGACCACCGTCTTATATGTGGTCTATCATTGACGGAAAAGTCATTGTGCTGTGCATAGCTATATTTTAAAACAAAGCCTTGACATCCACATATTAGAGTGTTCCTTTTAAAACATAAACCTATGTGCTAGAGTGTCTAGTGTCTCAGTTTGTCCAGCACTGTCCCAGTTTTAAAACTGATAGTTCCACATCCCAGGAAATTCCTCAATCCCGGGCATGTTCTGATCATTCAGATGTTAACTCAAAAGAGCCCTCCTTTATGGAAAGATTAGTATTATCTTTTAGTTCCATTTTCCATGAACTTTTTGAAATACGCTTGTTACCTGAAAACTTCTCTTTTTTTTCTATTATATTATTTGTGTGTTTCCTTCTTGACACATCAGAAATTGCAATTGTGGTGTTGAAATATACGGGTTCTTGTTTACTGTCTAATCCTCCCACTAAAATATAGATATAAACTGTTTAGGAAAAGGGATCTTATCTAGCTCATTCACCATTTTATCTCATACCAAGAACAGGGCCTAACAGGAAGAATAATAATTTATTGAATAAATGCATCTGTGTACTTATAAGGCTGGTCTTGATGATAGAGCTAGAGAAAGGATATACAGCCAGCCTTCTGTATTTGTGGGTTCCACATCTGCAGATTCAACCAACTGTGTATCAAAAACTGTGTATTCCGAAAAAAAATTGCATCTGCATTGAAAATGTACAGACTTTTTTCTTGTCAATTCCTAAACAATACAGTATAACAACTATTTACATAATGTTTACATTGTGTTTGGTATTGCAAGTAACCTAGAGATGATTTAAAGTATAAAGGAGGATGAGCATAGATTATATGCAATTATTATGCCAGTTAATATCAAGGACTTGAGCATCTGTGGATTTTGGTATCTGTTGGAGATTCTGGAAGCAATCCCCCACAGTTACCAAGGAAACACTATAGTCACAAAAACATGGAAAGAGCATTGTGGCCTACATACTGTGCCTATTCACCCAGTTGGTTCCCCACTAAAGAGCCCAAGATTTAAGAAACAAACTCTAACCTTTACTGAGAGACCTGGTACAAATCATTAATGACTCATCTACAAAGTGAGTCTAATAATAACATCCTCCTGCTATCTACCTCTAGCTTAATTTCCAGCAACTTTCCACCCCATTCACCATGTTCCAGGTAAAAAGGGCTTCTTTCAGGTCCTTAAACAAAGTAGATTTTACTTCACAATTTATGTTCTATTTGCATACAAAGGCAACAATACTCCCTTGTTATTCTATTTTAGGAATTTTTTTTTTTTTTTTTTTTTTTTGATGACTGGTAAGGGGATATTAACGCTTGGCTTGGTGTTGTCAGCACCACGCTCAGCCAGTGAGCGAACCAGCCATCCTATTTTAGGAGGTGTTTACAAACATTTTTACAAAATAAAGGAAGACAGTAGTCCAGAGTTTAATCCCAGATTTCCTGAAAATTAACATGTTGCCACATACTTTCATCAACCTCCCTCTATGTGTGTATATATATATATATATATATATATACACATTATTTTATTCTCTAAACGGTTTGCAGGTAAGTTGCAGACGTGATATTCTTAATCCTTCAGTGTCCTAAACCCCAGAGTGCTAAAAATAAGAATGAGAACATTCTCTTACATAACTGTAGTACAATGATCAAAATCAGGCAACTAGCACTTGATACAATACTCTTAGCTAATCCGTAGTCACTTGAATTTCTTCAGTTTATAAAAGCAAAAGAAAATCCTGGATCACAGAGTTGATTGTCATGTCATGTTTGCTTTCATCTTAACAGTAGGTCAGTCATATTTCTGAAGCGAAGTTACTTTTCTCACCATGCACCCTATTAGAAAGCACTTGATGTCAATTTCTCCCATTACTGAAGATATTAACTTTGGCCATTTCATTAAGGTAGTGAGTATCAGATTTCTCTTTCCCAAGATAACTACTTTTCTCTTTGCAATAAGTGGCTCTGGGGAGATACTTTAGGATTATATAAATATCATATTACATATCAAAGTTTCACCCACTAGTCTTATTACCCACTGATGATTCTTTCCTAAATTATTACTATGATGGTTGCCCAAATGATGATTTTCTAATTCTGCTGTTTCTTCACATCTTTAGATGTGCTCAAAATCCAATCCAATACCCCAGGGTTCATTCTGGCTTTCCCATATTCCATATTTGTAACTACTTCTCTCTGGAATGAGAAACCTGGTTCCATTATTCAAAATATATTTATTTTTTGCTTAATTCAATTATGTGCAGAAAGTAGTTTCAGAGATTTAAACCATACTTCTGAGATAAGCAAGCCTTCTAACTAGAGCTCAATACTTGATTATATTTTATTTGTTTATGGGAAGCATTCTTGAATAGGAAATTATATATAAAAACAATAAGCTCCATACAGCCAAGAGCTGGTCCATATAACTCTGTTTTTCCTGCTGTCATATGATTCATATGTATAATTGACTTAATGAGTAAGTGATTCAAATGCTTTTTTTATAAAAAATCATAAGTATTATGAATTAAAGAAAGAAAGATTATTTAGGAGGATATTGCCAGAAATAAGGTTGTTTTAAGCCAGGCGAGGACACTACAAGAATATATAATTACAGGTCAATATCCCTGATGAAGATAGATGCAAAAATTCTCAACAAAATTCCAGCAAACAGAATTCATCAGCACATTAGAAGGATCAAACACTGTGATCAAGTTGGTTTTATCCCTGGGATGCAACAGAATAGGAGCCCAAAAATAAATTCACACATTTAAAATCAATTGGTCTTTGACAAAGGTGCCAAGGACAGACAATAGGGAAAGGACAGTCTTCAACAAATGGTGTTGGGAAAATATCTGATTTGATGCAGAAGAATCATATTAGATCCTTATCTCACACCTTATGTAAAAATCAACTCGAAATGGATTAAAGACTTAAGTGTAAGACCTGAGGCTATAAAACTGCTAGAAGAATCCATAGGGAAAAAACTTCTTGACATGGGTCTGGACAATGACTTTTTGGATATGACCTCAAAAGTAAAGGCAACAAAAGCAAAAATAGACAAATGGGATTGCATCAAACTAGAAAGCTTCTGCACAGTAAAGGAAACAACAGAGTGAAGAGACAACCTATGATATGGAAGAAAACATCTGCAACCCATACATCTTTTAAGCAGTTCATATGCAAAATATATAAGGGACTCAAACAATTCAATAGCAAGAAAACAAATTACCCAATTAAAAATGGGCACAGGTCCTGAATAAACATTCCCAAAAGAAGACATACAAATGACCAACAGGTATATTAAAAAATGCTCAACATCATTACTCATCAGAAAAATGTAAATTAAAACCATAATGAGTTATTACCTTACACCTGTTAGAATGGCTGTTATCAAAGAGACAAAAGATAGCAAGTGTTGGTGAGGATGTGGAGAAAAGGGAACACTTGTACACTGTTGGTGGGAATGTAAATTACTACAGCCATTATGAAAAACAGTATAAAATTTCCTCAAGAAATGAAAAATAGAACTACCATATGATTCAGCCATCCCACTTCTGGGTATATATCCAAAGGAAATGAAATCAGAATGTTGAAGAATTGGGCCGGCCCGTGGCTCACTCGGTAGAGTGCGGTGCTGATAACACCAAGGCCGCGGGTTCGGATCCTATATAGGGAGGGCCGGTTTGCTCACTGGCTGAGCGTGGTGCTGACAACACCAAGCCAAGGGTTGAGATCCCCTTACCGGTCATAAAAAAAAAAAAAAGAATGTTGAAGAAGAGATGTCTGCACTACCACATTCATTGCAGCATTATTCACAATAGCTAAGACATGGAATCAATCCAAGGGTCCTAAATGTCCATCGACTAATAAATGGACAAAGAAAATGTGTATGTACATATGTATTCAGCGCTAAAGAAAGAAGGAAATCCTGATATTTGCAACAACATGGATGAAGGAGGACATTATGCTAAGTGAAATAAGCCAGGCACAGAAAAACAAACACTGCATGATCTCACTTATGTGTGAAATCTAAAAAAGTCAAAGTTGTAGAAGAAGAGAGCAGAATGGTGGGTGGTTGCCAGGGGCTGGGGGTTGAGGGAAAATGGGGAGATGTTGGCTAAAGGGTGCAAAGTTTCAGTTAGGATAAATAAATTCTGGAGATCTATTGCACAGCATGGTGACTATAGTTAATAATAATGTCTTGCATACTTGAAAATTGTGAAGAGATTAGGTCTCAATTGTTCTCACCACACACACAAAAAAAAGTATGTGAGGTGGCAGGTCTGTCAAATAGCTTGAGTTAATCATTTCACAACATATATATCAAAACATCACTTAGTACACTGTAAATATATACAATTTTCATTTGCCAATTATACCTTAAATCTTATTTATTTATTTATTTTTTAAAGATGACCGTAAGGGGATCTTAACCCTTGACTTGGTGTTGTCAGCACCATGCTCAGCCAGTGAGCTAACCGGCCATCCCTAAATGGGATCCGAACCCAGGGCCTTGGTGTTATCAGCACCACACTCTCCCAATTGAGCCACGGGCCGGCCCTACCTTAAATCTTAATAAAGTAGAGGAAACACTTTTTTTTTAAGTTTTGGATTAAAGTGGTGATAGTTGATTTTTACTTATTTTCCATCAGAAATTTATTTGTGTATACTCCTTTCACAGGCACCCCTCTGGCTCTGCCCTACTCAGAAATGTTAATATTAATCCCACTCAAAGATACTCTTCAGGAGTTCACAGTCTAATGAGGGTGTTGACCTGAGTCAAATTTCAAATTTCTTTATGATACAACAAGCCCCAAATTTATCTCCCTGCCTCCCTTCTTGCTCTCCCCAAGACCTATTTAAAAACCACAAATTTATTTACTTATTTATCTATTTTGGTGGCTGGCTGGTGCAGGGATCTGATCCCTTGACTTGGTGTTATCAACACAATGCTCTAACCAACTGACCTAACCAGCCAGCCCTTAAAAACAGCAACAAATTTTACTTAAGGTTTTCTTGCTTAAATCTCCTTAAGTCTCCCCATTCACTCAGGAAGTGTTTCATATTCCCTAGTATGGAATATAAATTCTTTCACAATCAGGGACTTGTTTGCTCCCTCCAGGCATTCCCTATTTCTTTCCTTCCTGCCCCTCCCCCCCAAATTCCCAAGTCTGCTCCTCTCCCACAACTCAACCTTGAAATCATAACCTCTTCACGAAAGCCTTTTTTGAATCCAAGGTCTCAGTTAGATGCTCCTCCCTGATTTCCCTTAACTCTATTTCCTCCATTATGCCACTTTCTACATTAGTGTTATTCATTCGTTCAACAACTATTTATGAATGACAATATCGTATAGTGCTTAAGACATGGACTCTGGAACCGACAACCAGGCCTTGAATCCAGCTCTCCAGTTTCTCACTGTGGGACATAACTTTTCTATGCCTAGTTTTCTCATCTGTAAAGTGAAGAAAATTGTTAAGAACAAACTCAGAGGGTTGTTGTGAGGATTAAATGAATTGATCCATAGAAAGGGCTTAGAATGGCGCCCAGCAAACACTAAGCACCTTAAAAGTGTTTGCTATTAACAATAGTATTAGTACAAGGGTACTTGAAAAACTATGTGGAAAAATTGAATTAAACGATATTACAAGGGCTGGCCCATGGCTCACTTGGGAGACTGCGGTGCTGATAACACCAAGGCCATGGGTTCGGATCCCTATATAGGGATGGCTGGTTGGTTCACTTGGGAGAGCGTGGTGCTGAAAACACCAAGTCAAGGGTTAAGATCCCTTTACCGGTCATCTTTAAAAAAAAAAAAAAAAAAAAAGATAGTACAAATCTTGCCCTGAGCTTTGTAAAGACTCCTCGTATATCCTTGCGCCACCTTTCTACAAGATGGGTTCTCAGTTTCCTTGTTGGTCTCCATCATACCCTGTAAGCTACTTAGAGCCTGTGACCATGTTTTATTTTTCTTTGCATTCCTGTCACCTAGCACAGCCCATGGCCCATGGTAGAAGTTCAGAAAAGGTTTATTGACTTAATATAAACACAACTCTGATTTAATTATTTTTTAAAGGAACAATATGTTGACAAGATTTGAAGACTTTAAAAAATCTTTTAAACTGACAAATGGGAACAACACTGGATAACTCACAGTGAAAGCTCTTTTGAATCTGCACAATAGATTCAAAATGAAATGTTTTGTGGGCGCCTTCCTGGATTGCAATTAACAGAGTTGTGAAAAGTGATAATGGGATCAATCAGAGATAATGCAATCAACTAGGGAAGGAAGGGTGTGGCCACTCAGGAGTATAAAAGGAGTTGAGAGAGGCTTAGAAACCACTTGGAGAGCTGAGGGTAAGGCTACGAAGTGTATGGCTTTCTTCTGATAAATAAACCTACCCGAAGAGAGAACATCGCTCCAGAGCCAGGTGAGTAGACCACACCAACCCCATGTGTTAAAGGACCCAAAAGTACCTAAAGAGCTCCTCAGGTCTTAGAAATTATTAACACTGGTTCTATGTGAGGAGTGAGGTCTGGGGTGCACATGTGGATGGGACGTTTGTTTTTAAACATTCCTATAGTGTTTGATTTTTAAAACTGTACGTTTCTTTTGCTTTTAAAACAAATTTCTATTTGTTAAAAAGTAACCTAGCTTCTTCACATTACACATGTGATTACATTTTATAGACCAAATATCAGGTCAGTCAATAGGAAAAAAATTTTTTTTTTTTTTTTCTAAAAAGATGACCAGTAGGGGGATCTTAACCCTCGACTTGGTGTTGTCAGCACCTCGCTCAGCCAGTGAGCTAACCAGCCATCCCTATATGGGATCTGAACCCGGGGCCTTGGTGTTAACAGCACCATACTCTCCCGAGTGACCCACAGGCTGGCCTGGAAAAATGTTTGACATCGGACCTATTCCAGATAATTGGAGGTGCACAGTAAAGGATTATCAAAAATTGAAACAAGGTTCAGTAAGAGCTATCCTATGTAATAATGTAATATCTGGTCACTGGAAAGATTAAAATATCAGGGTTTTTTTATACTTAAAAAAAATCAGTCAATCTGATAGTTAAAAGTGAAACAATTTATTTTTTTAATAATCTGACTTTATTTTTGCTCTGGGAATCCAATTGTACACACTTTCATAGTTACCTGGACCGTTTAAAAAATGTTGATAGTTTTTCTTATTTATGAAAGTAATACAAGCCACTGTGTCAGTTTAAAAAAAAAAACTAAAAAATAAAACGTCCATAATTCATACTAATTCAGAAATGGACATTATGTACACTTTGATGTATTTCTTTCCAGGCTTTTCTTCTATGTACATATAAATATTTTGTTTCAAAACTAGAATTATATCATATAAAGTTCATTATCCTTCATGTTACTTTATGACCATGACCAGTTTTTAATGAATATTCTTGGGAACTATAATGTAAATAGTTGCATAGGAGTCTTTATAGAGATGTATCAGAATTGTATTTAACTTGTCTCTAAAGTTGAAAAGTAGTAGGGAGAAGGCATATCTGTGTATATCGATTAAATTTAAACCATTTTTTCCTCACAGTGTACTATTCAACTTCAAACAACACATTTTGCCTACTCAAATACATTCTCAGTAATTGTGTGATACGATTTAGTGAATGCAATTTGTCAATAACATCAAAACAACAAGGCTGAAATTTTGCTCTCAAAACACATGTTCCAGGGTCATAAAGTAACAGTATTCTGTTGGTGACCTGGGTTTGGATTTAATCTCCTATGGTAATTGAACACAGTTTTGGTCTCCATAGGTCTGTGTTAAGTAATGAAAGTCAAAGGTCAATATGCTACCTCCTTATAAATAACAAATTACATGGGTAGCCTAAAAATAGAGTTCTTTCTGGCCTAGACAGGTTATTGAAAACCAGCTTGGAGTCCTGTCATGAGGTATAGCTATTTTGGTGCCTCGGTGTAACTAGATTTGTCAAACTTCCCTGTACATCAGCACATATTTTTAGATTGTGGTGACCAACTAATGAATGGCAGCTAAAGGATGTGCAGTTTGGTGGTGAGGAACCAATTGCATTGTCACTGATTAGGTCAGGGGCAACTGGAATTCAGTATTTTTGTGTATAGGAGCAGGTAAGATAAATCATTATTTAAAATTTAGTGGGGGATTGCAAGACAGGGGGAAAGAAGAGGAAATTGTGGTGTGAGCATAATTACAGTAGACAAAACTATTGCCCAGAATGGGAGAATAACTGTAATGGTGTATAGTTAATTATTTAACTCAGGTTATTTAAAAGGTAATGGCTACAGTTGTTTAAAGCAGAAGTAAAGAAAAGAATAATAGCAGGGCATCAAAGTTAGTGATGTCAGTGGCCTTATTTTAAGAAGCTTGAAAGCACGGCTAGAAATTCCTAATTACTTTTGGGGCGGGGGACGAGGTAATTTAGTGCTTTAAATTTTTTGAAAATGTGGAAGGCTGTCAAAAGGCTAAATTACAACAATTTAGTTTAAAGATCTTAATTGGCTTTATTTGCAATTCTAGAATCAGGCAACACTTAATTCCATAAAATAAAATAAGTGTTCCAATGAGCCAAGCAGAGTAGATTGGTTTTATAGACAGATAACGGCTGAAGAAAGCAGAAACAAAGAACACAAAGTGGATTGGTCATTTCAAAGTAACTATCCTTGTAAGGTGGGAACAGGGAAACAGAACAATAGAGAAATAACTGATTGGTTCACATCAGGGCACTTCAGGTTACTTTTTGTTGGAAGAATTAAAGGCAGAGAGAACTTCATTATCATGCCAACTAGAACTGACTTGTTTGGGCAATTTGGCTCACTCTCTCTCCTGATTCTTTGGAAGGCCAAATAACAACTCAGTTTTGGTTTGGTGACATGGAACCTCAGCATGAGTTACTCCGTTTTGATTTTTAGTCTGGTCTGTTGGGGCCTAGTGCAGGCACTCAGTCCAAAACGATGGCCTCCTATATTTTTTATTTAACAAGACCGAAGGTACAAATGTTCAACTTAACGGATGGTAGCCTTCTCTCTGCAGCAGCAATAAAAAGACTTTACAATTCTCACCAGAAGTGTATTTAGTTGCAATTCAGTTTTGCAGTCTCCTTTTTAAAAGTACATTCCATTACAGTGTAATTGTTCTCTATTCTCATCAAGTTTCTTGAAAATCTCTAAGCATATGAAAAGCATTCTATTAATGTTCATTTCATACAATTATAATACTGGGAGTATCTGTTCCAAAATCTGACTAGAAATTCTTGTACTCTTTATTCCAGACCTTAGTTCCTCCTTAGGAGACTGTCTTGACTTCAATTCCACTCCCACATTCTAACCCTCCAAGTAAAATTAGGCATCTCTCTTTAGCGTTTCCAAGGCACCATCAAAAAATGTCTATCATACATTTCATCAAACAGTATTTTAACGGTTTACATATGGGTCAGTTTGAGGGAAAGAGTGTTATTCAAGTTTGTATATTCACTTCCTAGACCAGTTCATTACATTACATGTTCACAGAAATTCTGTCAGAACCATACAATAGTGGCAGTGTCAGCAGTTCTGAAGCACATGGTGGGTTTCTGCTAAAGATGTTAACATGTGGTTGATATCAGAACAGAGCCAAGACAAGCAGCAATTATTCCATGTATTCCTGGAAAACTCATACTTCCATTTCTTTTACTCTTTCCACTTCCAGAACAATTGCTGTTCATTTCTAGTAATAGAAGAATAGTGCTAACTGACCTTCCCTTCTTCAAAGGAGTTCTAGTTAGCTCCACAGAAAAATCTATGGTCTCTATGGACTGGAGGCTGCCCTGAGGGAAGATACATGACTCACCAGGGCAAACATCATTAAAGGACTGAATCAGATTTTCAGTGTGAAGACTTTGGGAGAGTTCTCTGGAAATCAGAACATTTAAGGATTCTGTTTTCTTGTAACAGTCATTAGATCTAGATTTATTTAAGAAGTAAAATCCTTGAAATTACTGGTGGCTGAAGAGTATACCCCTCTCTACTGTCTCTTCAGTTATCCATTTGTGTAAGTGGTATGGGGACTGGGGGACCAGAAGTATTACTACTGCTGCTGTAGCTGCTGCTGCAGTCAGAGTTCTTGGAGCCACAAAAAAGTTTGTGTGCTCACTGCACTACCCCTCTCTACTGTCTCTTCAGTTATCCATTTGTGTAAGTGGTATGGGGACTGGGGGACCAGAAGTATTACTACTGCTGCGGTAGCTGCTGCTGCAGTCAGAGTTCTTGGAGCCACAAAAAAGTTTGTGTGCTCACTGCACTAGCAATGGGCAATTTCCCCCTCCTATGTGACATACCTACTTTGTATTACCAAAGGCATGCCTTCACTCTACCTAGCAATAATTAGCTACCTTAGAACAACAGCACCTGGGAACATTTGATTCACAGACACCACCTTGTGAATCAGAATCTAAAGAGTTTGGGAGCCTCAGCCTCAGAGATTTCAGCATTTACTTAATGGATTTTACCATCCCAATTTTATGAAAAGAACAATGAGCCTGGGAGAGCAGTTTTCAGTTTTCACTGGCTTATTTTCTAAGTGTGTTCTAATCTCTCCTTATGTAAAAAGGGATAGCCAGTTCTTCCAATGCTGTGTTAGTCAGTAAAAGATGCAATCAGATAATAATATAAAGGAAATCGCTTGGGGAGTTAAATTGCATGGAAATGCAAGGTATCTTCCTGTTATGACGACCTCCCCTTGGCTCTGAGATTACTGCCACTTTCTGTGAGCATTTGGATGGGATGAGTCACTTATCCTTCTAGAGCTCTGTTTCCTGCAGTATAATTGGCTGATTTTACAGGCCTTTCCAGTTCTACCATTACATGGCTCTAAAACTCTTTCTTCTAATGTTTGGAAAAACTCCATTCTCCAATTCCTCAATGCATTTACTGCCTATCACAATGACCATGGCAGGCAGAGAGTCTGAGCTATATATATAGTTAGAGTGCCTTGAAAAGATAAAAGCCCCTTAAAGTTTAGAGATTATTATGTAGAAGTCAGCGGTCCAAGAATAAAAAAATAACGAAGAACCTTGAAGGGCCATTTTTAACTTAATTCACAGTATCATAAATTATGTGCATGGTTGCAGGATAAAACCTTGAATGGGGTGGGACTACAACAAGGTATTTGCCATCCTGACTTAAGCCCTATATGTACAGTAGCCACTTGCCATGGCTTCCTCTCCCAAAAAGGATGTAATTAAAGGAAAACCATTATAAATATTGTAAAGTATGTTCTTAAATAAGTTCTTTATCACTACGACCGATTGTTCAGCAATTTCAATGTATGTAGAGATTACCCACTAGTCAACAGCATTTAGCATTTCTTTGATATAACTAATACAATAGACAAAGGAAATATTTTCCTTAAATTAAAAAAAAATTACTTCAGTCTTCAAATTCACATTTTGCAAGTCTAAAGGTCTAATCACCCTAATACAATATAACAATTTAAAGATATTACAATAAACTTGCTTTAGGTTTGCCATGTTAAGTATTTTATCAACAGGTGGTTTCCTTGTACCTTATAGCACACAGTGGGAGAATGATACCACAGAGGAAGTTAAACCTAGAGTTCTCTGTGCAAAGTGCCAAAGAGATCAGTGTGTCACTATCACTTTGGGTGAATCTGTACTAAATCAATAATTTATTTTTGAGTCACTGATACTAGTCTCTTGTTATTTGTTTCAAGGAATAAAAAGTAAGATTATTCTAAAAGGTAATATAAATGGGAGTTACTAATTGGCTTTTGAGAGAAATGCCCAAATATAACAAACAAATTAGTATAAAATCTGCAGCACTTGGATGATACTACCCAAGATAGGCCCGCCTGTTATCATCATCACTTTCTTGATTTCACCCTCTAATCTCATTGTCTGCTGCCAGATCCTGTTTCTCAGGGTTTCTGTTTCCTACCAAACACCAGCATCGTCATCCAAACATCCTTAAATCAAACATGAAACAATAATAGCACAAAATATGCTAGTTGCTTATTAAATACCTACTATGTGCCATGTACCATGTTAAAGATGGGGAAATTGGGCCGGCCCTGTGGCTCACTCGGGAGAGTGCGGTGCTGATAACACCAAGGCCAAGGGTTCGGATCCCACATAGGGATGGCCGGTTAGCTCACTGGGTGAGCATGGTGCTGACAACACCAAGTCAAGGGTTAAGATCCCCTTACCGGTCATCTTTAAAAAAAAAAAAAAAAAAAAAAAAGATGGGGAAATTAATAGAACATGGCATCCACCCTGGAAAGCTTCATGGGGTATGGAGAAGATTGATGAGATTTAAAAAAATGATTATCATAATGTGATGACTGCTGCAATAGAGGTATGTTCAAGGAACTGTGGAAGCACAGGGAATGCAGAACCTATGTTGATGGGGAAGTCAGGAAAACATCATGAAAAATTAATATTAGGGTTTCAGGGGAAGTAAAAAGAGAACTTTCCAGGCAAAAGGAATTGCAGATACAAAGCCATAAAGGTCTAAGAAAGCATGGCATGTATCTTGGAAATCACAGTTGGTTTCAAAAGGCTTGATGGGTAACAGTGCAGCAGGAGGTAAGGCTGGTAAGGCAAAGACATGATTTTGGAGGGTCTTAAATACCTTGCTAAAAAGTTTGGATTTTATCTAAAAGTTAGAGGAGGGCCACTGAAGGATTTTTGAGTAGGAGAATGACAAGATCAGATACTCATTTTTTTAAATGACATCAAATTTTTTATTTATTTATTTTTTTAAATTTTTTAAATTTTTTTTATTTTTTAAAGATGACTGGTAAGGGGCTCTCAACCCTTGACTTGGTGTTGTCAGCACTGTGCTCTCCCAAGTGAGCGAACTGGCCATCCCTATATAGGGATCCGAACCCATGGCCTTGGTGTTATCAGCACCACACTCTCCCAAGTGAGCCACGGGCCAGCCCTGACATTGAATTTTTTAAATGTGGGGTGAATTAGATAGGCTAAGACTAGAAGTTACTGAATCAAGCTATTGCAACACAAGTCAGTAAATACTGTAGAAGGAAGGGAGGGAGAGAGGGACTAAGACTTTGACAGTGAAAATTGGAAGGAGGGGGACAATTTCTGCAATATATAGTAGGTAGACTCAATAGAATATGGTAGCCAATCAGACATAAGAGAAGAAAAGGGAGGAGTCTAGGAGGGCTGCCAGGTTTCTGGCTAGAGCACTGAGGAGCGGTTGTTCAAGTCACTGGTGTCAGGACAGCAGTCAAATGAACAGGTCTCAAGGGGGAAGAGGAGATTATTGGCTTGGCTTTGGCCACATTAACTATAAGGTGCCTGGAGTTCATCCCACGGAAATATACATCTGGTGCTCAGGACAGAAGTCTTAACTGAAAGCACATTTTATTTTATTTTTTTAATGTATTTTTTAAAAAGGTGACCGGTAAGGGGATCTTAACCCTTGGCCTTGGTGTTATCAGCACCACACTCTCCGAAATAAGCCACAGGCCAGCCTCTGAAAGCACATTTTAGAGTCATCATTGAACTCTTGGAAGTTGAGACCAAAGAAGTCCTCTAAATGACTCTGAAATTGTAGAGTGTCAGAGAATAGCAGAGGAAAAAATAGGAAACATTCTTAGAAATACCAACACCTATAGGGCAGGAAGCAGAGGGAAACAAGCCATCTCAGGAGCCTTCAGAAAGGTAGGCAAAGGGCCAGCCTGTGGCTCACTTGGGAGAGTGTGGTGCTGATAACACCAAGGCCACGGGTTCGGATCCCTATATGGGGATGGCTGGTTGTTCACTTGGGAGAGCGTGGGGCTGACAACACCAAGTCAAGGGTTAAGATCCCCTTACCAGTCATCTTTATATAGGGAGAGAAAAAAAAAAAAAGAAAAGTAAAGTAAAGAAAGGTAGGCAAGACAAGAAAATTTCAAGAAATAAAGATAAAGAATGAGTTTCCTCATCTGTCAAGTAGGATCATCATGCAAGTTATATAATGCTCATAAAGAGCTTATCATGATGCATGCATGTAGTAAGTACTGAATAAATGTATAAGGATGATTAGCTATAGATAGGACATACCCAAGGCAGTAAGGGAGGCTTGACAGTATGGAGGCATGGAGGATAGATAATTTTGCTCACTCTGTTCCCTTTGTCATTGGAAGGAACACTGAGGAGATGAGTAACTGATGTTCACTATGTCCATTAGAGGGGGGTTAACAAGTACAGTTTCATCAAAATCAGTTCATATTTATAAATAACACACTAATGGAGAAAAATATCTTGTGATTATAAATCCTCCTTTGCAACAAAAAATATTAAAGCCATTCCAAATTAATTAAGAGGATCATAATGATACTTATAAATAGCAGAGTCTTAAGTGAAGTTATTATGGGAAGTGATGGTGTTGAAACTATTTGACAGAGTTCTACTTCTATCCTTACTTGTAATAAACAGTGAATTGGGCTGGCTGGTTAGCTCAGTTGGCTAGAGTATAGCCTTATAACACCAAGGTCATGGGTTCAGATCCCTGTACTGGCCAACAGCCAGAAAAAAAATAAAATAAAACAAGCAAAAAAACAGTAAATTGACTTTCCAAAATCAATGAACATTAAATAAAAGGAAAAGAGCTTAAACAGCTGGAAAAAGTAACTTGGGTTAAAAAATGAGCTTCCCAAAGAAAACTATTAAATCACTTGGTCTATAAGTTTGTTATAGAGATACTTGTCTGCCTGATGTACTAAAAAACCTGTTCAGTCTCCTTTTCAAACCTGTAAAAGTGTGCTACAGTAACCCTAAATTTTCCTGACATGTGCACACCATATATCAACAAAAATATGTTCATATATTGGTAAAACCACAATCATAGTTCTTATTTAAAGCTTATCGAATGAAGCTGAGATGATGTTCTTTTCTGACAACAGCAACTCAGGATAGACAGATCAGAAATAGATAATATAAGGGTACCTGACAAAGTTCCTGAAAAGATTCATATTTTTTTTTTTTTAAAAGATGACCAGTAAGGGGATCTTAACCCTTGACTTGGTGTTGTCAGCACCACGCTCAGCCAGCGAGCGAACCGGCCATCCCTATGTGGGATCCGAACCCAGGGCCTTGGTGTTATCAGCACCGCACTCTCCCGAGTGAGCCACGGGCCGGCCCAAGATTCATATTTTTTAATTCTACTAATTCCATGAACTTTTTGAAGCATCCTTGTACTGTAAAACAGTATGGAGTGGCCTCATTCATCAAAGACTAAAAAAGGTACTCAGTGGTAATGCTTTTCATATTATATCTAATTAATTTCCATAGTTTTTATTCTTTGTGGCAATGCTTTTCAATAAAAATTAATTACTTGGAAAATAAGATGAAAAAAATACTTAAAAATACAAGACTAATTTTTGAAATTAAGTTTAATAGACATAAAGTTATTCTATCAAATCACTATGAAAGCTTTCAAATGCTTGCTTTCAATTTCCATAGTTCTCTCAGACCAGCAACAGTTTCTAGACTGGCACCAGTTCACAGACTGCACTTTGAGTACCACAGTCTAGGGGACAACTTCTCTTGAAATAGCCATGAAAATCAAAGGGGAGGGCAAATTTTCAGTAAAGTATCGCATAATCATATTTTATATTTCACTTTTACTAAACTCATAGAAGGATAACATATAAGCCCAAATGCCAGTGCATTTGTAATAAAATGATTCCTTTTCAGGATCAGAGTATGTTGGAAGCCAAATTAATAATTAAAAGGTTGTTTGATTAGCAAAGAATGAGAGCATAAGAAATTAAATAACCTTAAGGGTATTTTAAGGTCAGCGGAGCAGCCTAACAGAATGGGGGAGGCAGGGATTCTTGCAGTCGCACCACTGGGATTTGAATCCCAGCTGCATCGCATAATATGTCCTTTCTGAGTCTCTGTCCTTATTTTTACAATGGGGATAATATCAACCTGGAGAGAATTATGAAAGGATTAATGCAGTGTTTAATTTAGTACCTAGGACATAGTAAGCACTTAATAAATGTCAACCAATGTTATTAATACTATCCTTTAATAAGGTATATCTCTACAACAACTCATTACAGGTTCAATGCCTCTTCCCAAAACAGTGCTGGATATACACTGACAACCTTCAAATCATTACAAGTTGTTCTTCTGTGTACCTAGTCATCATCCTTCTTCTGTTCTCACAATCTTCCTACAGACAGATACAATAAAATTGATTAAGTTTTAGTTTACAATCACATTCCAGTGCGGCTTTCCTTAGATTACAACCAAGTCACCTTGGGTTTTAGATGTTTCCAAATGTTAGTCATACATTTAGAGGCAATCCCTTGGTTTATGTCCACAGACATGGTATATAAACACCTTCATTATGACAGAGTTTCTGGTTTAATTCTCTGATAGTCTTATTTCCCTTTATTTCAAGTTTTTAGGGAGCTGGTTGGGTTGGGCATTACATTTTCACATCTGATGGCAAATAATTCCACATTAAAAGCAATTATAATCAGATTAATTGTCTAGGAACATGGAATCAGAACAAGAAAGGTTGGAATGTTTTTGACAGCTGCAATCAGGTTATGATAACCTGGTGGCACCATCTCTGCTGCGGAGATTACAGCAAGGCTACAGACCTACCAGAGCAACCTCTTCTTGGGCAAATTCTAACTCCCAATTTCTAGATGTCAGGCAAATACCCCTTTTAGTTCTGAATAGTCATCATACAATTTAATGTTCCAAATTTCTTCCATGTGTATAACATTCCAGATATTTATTTTCTGAAAATATTCCCTGAAATCCTGAAAATACTAAGAATATTTTATATCTTTACATCTTCTCAAGCATGTGTTTGAAATGATTTTCCCCTAATTATAAGAGAAGCATTTTAAAAAAGAAATTAGAAAATATAGGAAGTTGTAACCATAACAAAAAATGTCACCACATCATCCAGTGGCACCCACAAAGCATTTAAATGTCAGTTATTACACTGTTAACATTTTGTGTTTCTTTCTATTTCTATCTTGTATTTTTATGTAGTTGTAATTATACAAGTTATGTAATTTGTATCCTGTTTCTTTTCATATAACATTACAAAGTATTTTCTCCATGTTAAAGTTATAAGGATACTTTTGATATCTGAAAAATACTCCACTACGTTTCATTATGTAGATATCACTGTGTGTTGATTTTTTAACTAATTTCTTTCTCAGAGTCTGTTTACTCTAACAAGTCCAACAAAAAATGCAAATAAGTATTTAGCACATAGCTTGGGAAACAAGCACAATAAATTTTAGCTATTTTTACTACTATAGTTATCAAGAGTTTGATTGTTCTTTGAAAACTTAAATATACAATTTTTAGGAATTTCCACTTCTATATTCCTAAAACCTCAGAAAGTCTCTTTCTTCAAGCATACTTTGAGTACCCTTGTTTCTTTTAAGCTTCTAGTTTATTCCTTACAAACATATTGCTAATTATAACGTTCATGTGAAATATGGAACTTTTCGTGAGTGTGCCTATACAATTCAGCGCTATAGCATAAAATAGGCTCATAACAATCCCCTTATATCTTTGTCTTTGACAACAATTTTTGGAGGTGGGGGGGGGGCATCTTGTGATATGTCTTCTTAATTTTATTTCCTTTAAGTTGTCCACTCCACTTATCTCCACTTCCACTGTCTGCATCACAGTCAACACCAACATTGTTTCTCATTTGGCAAGGTAGGAAACCTTAAGGCTTTCACCCCATCACACCAATTCCACTTTAGGGTCCCTTCCAATCCATCCTTTGCAGAACGGTAAAAATGATTCTCTTAAAACTCTTCTCCTGCAGGTGCTACTTGTCCTTAAAATAAACTTGACTTCCTATCATGGTCTACACCACACTGCATGATCTACTACTCACTGTCAGATCATCAGGCTTATCCCTTGCCTTTCTTCCCCAGTTTTGTTGTACTCCCTCAGGTCTTCCATCTTCTTGAGCACCACCAAATTCTTCCCACCTGGAATATTTTGTATTGCCATTTTCTCCACCAAAAATCTCTCTCTCCTTCTCCCCCTCCTCCTGTGATTTATTCTCATCATTTACATATGGGTCTTCAAATACCACCTCTGACTTCCCTGTCTAAAGTAAGTCATCCCAGCTATTCTGTTTACCTCCTTCAGAGAACATATTATGACTATATTTTTTGCTTATTTACTGGTTATTTCTCTCTTCCCTCACCTGTATATAAGTTACATTGGGGGCAGAAATCATGTTTATGTTGTTCATCATAGGATAGCTGAGTGTCTGGCATATACTAGGCATTTAACAAATATGCATTGGGAAAGGAGGGAAGCTTGATAGCCAAAGCCATGGAAGTAGGTGAAAACCCCAGGGAGAACGGAGAGTAAAGCCAGGAGGCTGTATCCTAGGACACAACCCCAGGGAACACCATCCTTAAAAGGATGAGAGACTAAGGGAAGTCTGCAAAGAAAACTTAGGAAAACTGGGACTGGGATATAACAAAATGATTTTAGGTGAGAAAGTAACTTGATAATATCCAAACAAATATTGGTTGAGTATCTACTATGTGCATTAATATGTCTGAGGATTCAAGAAATACATGACATAATAACTATATTTAGATAGAAGAAATTTCAAAAACCTCCTATACTCATTTTTTCTTAGATATAGTGTTTTCCAATGATGAAATGAGCTATGGAAATACACTAAGATAACAATATTTGTTGAACACGCCCAGTTAAAAAGCAATTGTAGGGGCCGGCCCGTGGCTCACTCGGTAGAGTGCGGTGCTGATAACACCAAGGCCCCGGGTTCGGATCCTATATAGGAATGGCCGGTTTGCTCACTGGCTGAGCGTGGTGCTGACAACACCAGGCCAAGGGTTGAGATCCCCTTACCGGTCATCTTTAAATTAAAAAAAAAAAAAGCAATTGTATTAGAGTAGGGAAAAAGCATGTCTATTGTAGCTTTTGTTAAATAAATGTTATTACATTTGCAGGAAATTGTTCAAGAGCATTTCTCCTATGTAAGGCTTGTCCCAGTAATGCTTCTTAGGTCAGTGTCTGGATTATCTGCAGCCTAAATGCCATCTCTGTAAATTAAACCTGTCAAGTGACAGCTTTGCTGTAGCATGCATAACCAACCTTTAAAGTTTATTTATACTCCGTTCCCTTTCTCTAGCCAGATTAAATTCTCCTTTCCAAAGCTATTTTTGCCTCACTTCAAACTGTGGCATAATTCAGCATGTTCTAAACAATCACATGGAGACTGTGGCCCTCCTGATTCCCAATTCCCAAATGATTTTTATTTGGGCTATAGAATAGCAAGAGAAATTTTACTAAGTTTAGTGAATATAAGAAGAGTTTTTTCAGACTAAATTCTTCCAGGTGCCAATATGTGAATTAATCATAAAAATGACGCAGTATGGAAATGCTATGAATTATTATGGGCTATAGTAAGTCCCTTATTCAGGGTCCCAAGGAAATGTTTCCTTCTAGCATGTAAATGGAAAACATTCCATTGACTAATCTGCCCATAACATCTTAATACGCATGCTGAATTCCCACAGAAGAAAATACTCACTATATTAAGTAGCAGAGTTAATAATGTGAAAATACATTCTTATCTGATTTGAAAACTACCTAAGCAATTTTCAGATTTAGATTTAAATTGATTCAAATTATACATGAAAAGTAAAGGGACAGAAAATGGGCATAGTAGAGATTAGTTAAATAAAGAGAATTGTTCCTTAAAATAGACAACTAAAAAAAGTTGTTCACAAACTTCCTTAATCAATGTGACAGAGAAACATTACCTCTAATTGTTAGGTGGATCCAGTGACTTAATGTTTATTTCTGATCCAGCAGGATTCATTTATAAATATTTACATCTTTAGTACCCTCTTGTGTGAGTGCCTGAAAGTTTCTATGTCTGGCTACGTATAAAACACAATAGCCCACTGGCAGCTATTGGCTTTTGGACTTTGCCCTTAGGCTAGGTTCTTTGAAAGGTTTGTAGTGACAAGCTTAATTGCTCATTGGAAATTTTTGTATCTAAAATTCCCACAGAAAATATGATGTAGCACTGCTGTGTTTTTATTATTCATCAAAACTCATTCAAAAGATCCTTGATAAAACTTTAAATCAATGTATTAACGAAAGAAAATTAAGTCACTTTTTAACATAGAACACGTTTTAGTTCTGAATATTTAAGCACTCTATAAAATATATATTCACAGAAATATAATATACTACACTTTTTTTTATAACCACACAAGAAGATTAATTTTGGATATAAAATAAAATAGGCCGTTCTAAGACAGCAAAAGAAAACTAAACTTTGGCAATGCTGAAAGAAGCCAATGGTTGTACACCTGGATTTTTAGGACACTTCTTAAATATGGGAATGGGAGCTCACCCTGTGTGCTAGTATTCATATTTGCCTCTATTAAGTATACTTAGTATGTTGCTATACCGTGCAAACTTGTCTTTTTCTAGGTCGGTATTGCCACACTTTGCTCTTTCTATCATTGTAATGGTAATACTTTTGCTATATTAAATGTGCTTTTTTTTTTTTCCTTTTTTTTGTCTTTTTTTCGTGTCCGGCAACGGATTGCAACCCTCAGTGTCGCGCCCGTACCGGACCGGGACCAGCAGCGGGATCGCAACCCTCGGTGTTGCCCCCGCACCTCGCTCAGCCAGTGAGCGGCCGGTCTGTATGTGGGATCCGAACCCTCGGCGGGAGCGCCGCCACGCTTCCCAAGCAGCGCACTGTAGCAGTGCGCCACTGGGCCGGCCCGTAAATGTGTTTTTTTTTTTAATTGGATGTTCTCATAGCCCCAACCAATCTGAGGAAGTTGAAAAGGATGAAATCTCATTCGTTTTGTCTATCTGGTGTGAATGGAATCAGTGTTTCCCAGATCTGTACTTGTAAGGATTTCTCTTCTTCATCATCAGGATTCCCTGATTTGTTGCCTTCTTCAGACTCGTATCTCTCATAAAGATCTTCCTAATAATGTTCTTAGAGTCTTATTTTCCCTACTGTTGTTTATTTACCAATTGTTGGCTTTTTTTTTTTTTTTTTAAGATGACTGTTAAGGGGATCTTAACCCTTGACTTGGTGTTGTCAGCACCACATTCCCCCAAGTGAGCCACAGCCAGCCCTGGCTTTTGCATTTTGAATATGCCAGTGAAAAGTCCTACCTATTGTGATGAGGTCAAGGACACTAAGAGAAGTAACTTCCAGCTGTGCATCTTGTTTAGCAGAAGAGAAAATCTTCCATCTTAGGGCTTCTTCTGGAGCTTAGAGAAAGCTCTGGCTTTTAGAGGTCTTTTCTTATTTCTGGATGTCTGGACCACTATTCAGAAGTCTGTTAGAGACCCTCATGCAAATAAGTACAGGACTAATGCTCAGAGTGCAAGTCTGTAACGGTTAGTTAGTGAGTCCTCAGACTACAGGGTCTCTTGAGTAATGCTGGGATGGATTTACTGTTCTCTGAGAATCAGCAGCTTAAAACTATTGAACTTCCTGTACCGGCAAGCCACCAAAAAAAACCAGAAAACAAAAAACAAAACTAAAACAAAACCCTATTGAACTGAAAGAGCAGATGCCCTCAGCACAGCAGTGAACCACAATGGTGCAGGACATATATAAACATGGCTGCTTCCAGAGAGGCAGGCCAATAACTACCGTAAGAGAATTTAGTAGACTTGTGAGAAAGACCACACTTACGCCTTGTTTAAAATGTGTCCTTTCTCTCAACGGCAAAAGCCTTATCTATTTTTCCATTCTTGAACTATGTCCTTTTCAAAGTAGGACAGTGTGGTACCTCATCTGAGAGGCTAAGACCTCCAGAAGCTGATTAGTCCACTTGAAAGTCTGAGTCCAGCTTTTAGAGCTTGATGAGCATAGCTGACTGGCTACTTTATGTCAGCACTGCTTGTGGTAATTATAGGATCTGTGGATCACAAGGCTCACAACTTGTACTGCAAGTTCTACAAGAATACTGGCTAACACTGATTTGGCTCTGCTTACCACTTGCTGATTTTATATCTTGTCCCACCAAATTCACTTTTTGAAAAGTCATACATGAAAAAGTTTCACTATTACAATTAATATTACTGGGCTGGCCAACTTTCGGAGTAGCTGATTGAATATGTGATATTTAACTGCACTGTTATCTATGTTGGTCAAGCCTTTTACTTATTAACTCTGCCTACAGTGTATCACCAATATTTTCTTCCAGTGTGAAATTAATATTTGTCAAAAGTCTTTTGCCATATAAGTTTTTAATTTTTTATGTAATGGAATCTGTTCCTTTCTTTGTGACTTCAGTTTCCTGATCACCCCAAGATTTTTTTTTAATCTTCCTATATTTTCTTAGGAGTTAAGATTTTTAAATTTTTATTTTTGCTTACTTGTGAAGAGATATAAAATATTTCTCAAGCACTCTTGTTTTCCTTGATTTAAATGGATTCAAATTTTCCTACACGAGCAATTTTTTAAAAAATGAATGAGTTGGCTTTTGTTCCTTTAAAAGTCTAGCCCAATTCTTTTTTTTTCAAAAGCACTTACTTTGCTTACAGAGGACATGTTTATAAGAAAGTTGAATAACTATGCAAGCGGAGTCTCTAAATAGAAGTCCTAGTAAATCCTAACATGCTGCAGTACATTGACTGAGGACACATTCTGATCCCTAAAGCTCTCTCCAATCTAATGCTCAGTGAAAACAGCAAACAAAAGGCCTCAGTGTTAGTGGAAAACCGAGTTCTTCAAAGCAGGTGAAGGTCCTGTTTAATCCTTTCAGAAAGCTGAGGAGAAAGGGTTTTCAGATTATAAATGGCAGAGTTGCCCTTGTATAACACAGAACAATCGTGATAAGGCTTTACTTCTCAGGCGCCTAAATTATGAAGGCAGTGTTTGAACAGGATTAGAAATGAACAAAAGGGAAAGCTTAGCTTTGACGAAGAATTACATCACTCCTTGACAAAACTGAAGATTCTTAATTTTTTAAAAAAGCTTCCTTTTAGTAGTGTCTAACCGTTCTATCTGTGACAACACATGAAGTGAGCAGCAGTACAAAGGATACATGTGATTTCGAAATGCCATAATTGAGCCAACTGCAGTTGCGCGCCTATGTAGAATGGAGGCGTGACCAAAAAAAGACTATAGGGAGCCTGTATCCGTATCAAAAGATACTCTCCCCGTCTTCTGTAAAATAAGTCTTGCGGAAATAAGTTTCTCCCCACTTGAAAAGTGCCCCCAGCGACAAGAATTCATCTTGTCCACGCCTCGAGCCGAGGCATTCAAGGTGTTGAGTCACCGAGTACAACGGTCGTGCGACATAAGCATTATTTGATGACGGAGATCCTAGGGGTGCAGATGCCAAGGTAAACCTCTGGCAAGGATGACTGTGGTTAGCACTTGCTTGTGTTGCCGCCGCCTCGGGACCGGCTGTATGATTAGGCCACAATCTTCAATGAGTAAACATATTCCTGTGAGTAGCCGTCGCATTGCCGCCTCTCGGGCTGGGAATCAGCGACCGACCCCCCCATGCCCGCGGTTGCCTTTGTTCGGAGGCTGGCGTCCGCTCCCTGCCTCCCTAGGATGCGGTTCTGGTGGGTCCCCGGTGGGAGCGGGTGAGGTGAGGCCCTGTGGCCAGCCGCTGGCGGCCGGCTGCGTGGAGTAGGACGCTATCCCGGGGCTTGCGGGGCTGCGGGATGGCGGTTGGCTGCCGGAGGCACCGGCTTCCATGTCACTGCCGAGCCGGGGGCGGCGGAGGTGGTGCGGCTCGGCCTGCGCGCCGGGCAGAGGCGGTTTCGGCCTCCGCAGCGGGCCGGGCGGGGCGGCACAAAAGCCGCTTTGTGNATTCACTTTTTGAAAAGTCATACATGAAAAAGTTTCACTATTACAATTAATATTACTGGGCGGGCCAACTTTCGGAGTAGCTGATTGAATATGTGATATTTAACTGCACTGTTATCTATGTTGGTCAAGCCTTTTACTTATTAACTCTGCCTACAGTGTATCACCAATATTTTCTTCCAGTGTGAAATTAATATTTGTCAAAAGTCTTTTGCCATATAAGTTTTTAATTTTTTATGTAATGGAATCTGTTCCTTTCTTTGTGACTTCAGTTTCCTGATCACCCCAAGATTTTTTTTTAATCTTCCTATATTTTCTTAGGAGTTAAGATTTTTAAATTTTTATTTTTGCTTACTTGTGAAGAGATATAAAATATTTCTCAAGCACTCTTGTTTTCCTTGATTTAAATGGATTCAAATTTTCCTACACGAGCAATTTTTTAAAAAATGAATGAGTTGGCTTTTGTTCCTTTAAAAGTCTAGCCCAATTCTTTTTTTTTCAAAAGCACTTACTTTGCTTACAGAGGACATGTTTATAAGAAAGTTGAATAACTATGCAAGCGGAGTCTCTAAATAGAAGTCCTAGTAAATCCTAACATGCTGCAGTACATTGACTGAGGACACATTCTGATCCCTAAAGCTCTCTCCAATCTAATGCTCAGTGAAAACAGCAAACAAAAGGCCTCAGTGTTAGTGGAAAACCGAGTTCTTCAAAGCAGGTGAAGGTCCTGTTTAATCCTTTCAGAAAGCTGAGGAGAAAGGGTTTTCAGATTATAAATGGCAGAGTTGCCCTTGTATAACACAGAACAATCGTGATAAGGCTTTACTTCTCAGGCGCCTAAATTATGAAGGCAGTGTTTGAACAGGATTAGAAATGAACAAAAGGGAAAGCTTAGCTTTGACGAAGAATTACATCACTCCTTGACAAAACTGAAGATTCTTAATTTTTTAAAAAAGCTTCCTTTTAGTAGTGTCTAACCGTTCTATCTGTGACAACACATGAAGTGAGCAGCAGTACAAAGGATACATGTGATTTCGAAATGCCATAATTGAGCCAACTGCAGTTGCGCGCCTATGTAGAATGGAGGCGTGACCAAAAAAAGACTATAGGGAGCCTGTATCCGTATCAAAAGATACTCTCCCCGTCTTCTGTAAAATAAGTCTTGCGGAAATAAGTTTCTCCCCACTTGAAAAGTGCCCCCAGCGACAAGAATTCATCTTGTCCACGCCTCGAGCCGAGGCATTCAAGGTGTTGAGTCACCGAGTACAACGGTCGTGCGACATAAGCATTATTTGATGACGGAGATCCTAGGGGTGCAGATGCCAAGGTAAACCTCTGGCAAGGATGACTGTGGTTAGCACTTAAGACAGAAGCAAGCAGGGTCGGGACTGAGACAAGGTTCCAGCCCCACAAGGACTGCATTTTAACTTTGAGGCAAACTTCAAGCCTCCCCATGTGACATGTGTGCACTCCTAGGTGGTTTTAATTATGAGAAACAGGCTTTGCAGCGTGATTCCTCCCACTCGACAGAGTGGACTCTGCTCCCGTTCCCATCCCTTCCCTAACCCAGGCCTCCTGCATCTCCGAGCCCCTCCTCAGCCCTTCCCCGCCCCCGCCCGGGGAGATGCTCCGACTTTTGCGCTTCGCCATTCATCAACCGGTTCACACCGGCGGCGGCCGCCACGGGGNCCAGATCCGGGCCGGCGTGGGGTAGGCGGGGCGGCCCGGCGCGGCTGCTAACGGTCTCGGCCCGGAGCTCTTGGAGCTCGGGGGCTGGCACGGGACAGGAGCCTGGTGGAGCCACCCTTGTCCTCCGTGGCCGGGACCGGAGCCTCAGACAAAATGGCCTCGGCTCCCGCGCCTGACTGAAGGCGCGGCGTGAACCCGTGATTGCGGCGCGGAAAGGGGGCGCCACGGGCGGGCCCGGGCGTTCACCACCGCGTGTGCGGAGCGGCGGCCATCG
Source organism: Galeopterus variegatus (assembly GCF_000696425.1). Classification (NCBI taxonomy): domain Eukaryota; kingdom Metazoa; phylum Chordata; class Mammalia; order Dermoptera; family Cynocephalidae; genus Galeopterus; species Galeopterus variegatus. The sequence goes on along the minus strand of NW_007728642.1, from coordinate 107,121 downwards.
GGGGCGTTCCGCAGCGGCAGCCTACCTGGGCTAGAGCCGTGCTCTGCTAGCCGGGGACAAGAGGACGCCGGCCGCCTGCCCCGCCCTCCCTCAGTCTCCACCTGGTAATTCGAGCTGTTCCGGATTTAACGCCCCACCCTGCCCTCTGGAGAGTGGGAACAAGTCGAGTCTTGTCTTTTCTCTGGGCAATTCGTTGAAAAATGGCCTGGGTCTGAGCGCCTTGGAAACTCTCAGGGCTTATGTTACGCTGAAGCAAAGGAGTCCCCGGCCGGGCACCAGCGTGCAATTTTCCTGCCAATTTTGGAAGGGCCCTTGGTGGCGCCTTTTAATCGGGGACTACTCAGAGCTGTTCCCGAAATTGGTGCAATGTGTTGTTGACTCCTGTTGGCTTGTGGCAAAAGTAGCCAGCCAGAGTCAGAATTCTGAGGTTTATGTTCTGTCCGTGGAACCCGCTACATTTCCAAGAGTATTAAGTTGTGATTTACACTTTAGTTGGAACCGTCGACCTGCTTGAGATCCAGATTCTGAGGCAATGCTGTTACTCTTTTTTATAAGAATCAAGAGCAAGCAGCATTTTACACATGCTTCGTGGGGGTGCGTTTCCTAAGACCTAAGTAGATGTGGAACAGGTTCCAACGAATTATTTGACAGAGCAATTACACATATTAATTGGCTTGACTCTGCGGTCTGACAAACTGACTTACAGAAATTGCTCTTCTCTCCCCTCTGTATATTTTTGTGATTATATGCAACTGAATGTGGGAGGAAGAAAAATCCCTTGGTACATCTGAACTGCCTAGCGTGGATAGTTTTTCCTGTAGGGAGGAAATTAAGAATGGGGGAGCGTCTTGGACAGAACAGAAATGTGATTGGTCACCATTGCTTTTATAGAAGTGTCCCCCCAGCCACTGGGTGGCTCCACTCAGTAAAAATAACCAGTTGAGGAAATGAATTCTTTCTATATTGCTTTTTGTGCTTCCTGATGAAACTGTTTAAGTGAAGGGATATGGATGGCCAGGCTTGATTGTAGTCAACAGGCATTTTAGCATTAAATATGGAAATAGTGGTGTTAAATGCTTCCATAAGTCACCTTTCCGTTGAAAAAAAGATAGTACCTGGACATCAGAATACTGTGATTAAATTTACAAATGACTTCCTTAATTCATTTTATGTCATCAGAAAAGTGCCAAAGTACACTTTTTGTTATATTCTAAGGAAGTAGTATTTACGATTTAAGTTGAAAGTAAAATGAAATTATTTCCAGATTACTGCAGTCTCCACTATAATAGTGGTGTCTTTGATGGTAGTTTAGACACTTAATTTTTTAACTCAGCTGACAAATAGGTGAAGAAACCTCTGAGAGCTCATTTGAACAAATTTGGAAATGAAAGTTATCTTCCTTAAAAGGCCTTTCAATAAATGACACCTAATGCTAGTGCCTTTGTTTTGCCAGAAAAACAGATTTTTTTTTTACTTTGTTTTCTATGATTAGTAGAATTCTAGAAACTGTAACTAGTGTGGAACTCTATATTTAAAGGTATAAAATGAAAATGGGGGCAGATTGAATTTGATTTTAAGCGTTTTAAGTGGTTACTTTTGAGCATGGAAAACTAATGGGACTTTTTCTTGTTACAAGATTTTTTTTTTTTTTTTTTTTTTTTAAAAAAAGATGACCGGCAAGGGGATCTTAACCCTTGACTTGGTGTTGTCAGCACCACGCTCAGCCAGTGAGCATTTAAAGGTATAAAATGAAAATGGGGGCAGATTGAATTTGATTTTAAGCGTTTTAAGTGGTTACTTTTGAGCATGGAAAACTAATGGGACTTTTTCTTGTTACAAGATTTTATTTTGTTTGGTAATTTACTCATGAGATTATATATGAAGTGTTTGGGGCAGTGGTTGTCACTTCGTTGCTCTTCTTGTTAACCTGTTAATTTTTCTTAGTCCCCTCTTTATTCCCAAGTACACAAGTACCTTATAAATTACTTGGAAGAAGACTTAACAATGCCTTTCATCTACATATTCTGAAAATATCCTGTGACTATTCACTTAATGTTTAATACTGGCATAAAACTGGTTTAGTTATGAAAGGGAACTTGGGGAAAATGTACATTTATATTGTATTTATAGGTGGTAATAGTTACCCTGCTTTTGAGACCTATGAAAAAAGTCCAGGATAATTTCTACCACCTCCCCACCTTCCCTCTTGCACTCTCTCTACTTACTTTTCTTCTGAATTTGATTTCAGTTTTAGGCTGGATAAGTGAAATTTTGGTTTTAAAATACTAAAGAATACTATTAAAACTATGAAT